>NC_052350.1:30660540-30664282 GCF_009727055.1 Benincasa hispida
TTATTATTTCATTTATTTATTTTTTTTAAGTTCTTCCCTTATTACTTCACCTTTTTTTTTTAACATGCCAAAGAAATAGAATGATTTTGTTCTCTCTTCTTCCCTCCTTTCATTTTGAGGTCAAAAATTAGTTTTTTTTTTCTCTCTTAGAAACAATTTTCCATTACATATATGGGATTTATTTCTCCCTTACTTTAAATATAGTAAAATAGCAAATTTATTTATAAATATAGCAAAATGTCATTATTGATTAGTGGTAGATACTATATTGATAAACAATGACATTTTACTATATTGAAAAATAGTTCTATTAGTTTTGTCATTTAAAACAATTGTCTTATTTATATTGGTGAGTTGGTTGAAAATATTTAATATAGTACTGCAACAAATATCACATACAAAAAATGCTATCGGAGACTTTCCATAACGTTCTTGAAATGCTATCGTAGTGCATGTTATTGAATGTTCCTGACTTTCCATATCATTTTTTAATGCTATAAAAAGCGATATAAATAGTCAACTTTTGATAGAGCATTTTTAATGTTATGATATTGGTGAAAAAAAAAAGGAAAAAAATGTTATAGAAAGTATTTTATAGCATTTTTTATAGTTGTAAGAAATGCTATAAAAGACTTTCTATTGCATATTTAGGTATACTATCGTAGTAGATGTTATTAAAAGCCTCCGACTTTTTATAGGACTTTTTTTCAATGATTTAATAAATGCTACAAAGAATTCATTCTTGATTGCATAATTTTAATGTTATAAAAGCATTTTATAGTATTCAAAAAAATGTTATGATTTACTTTTAATATCTTTCTATTATAATAAAAAAATGTTAGGATTGTCTTTTTAATAATATTTTTTATAGTAGTAAAAAATGCTATAAGCACATGCAACAATTTTAACCTCATTGTGATAATCAATTTTAATCAAGTCGTATATTGTTTATATAGCATTTTATATAAATAACAAATTGTTACAAGCATAATTCAAAATTAACTTCAATTATACAAACATTTAATGTAATCAAGTGCATTTACTTCAAAATAAAATTTTGAGAGCTTAAACTTATATATCACTTGTAATGTGTTGTTTCAGTCACTATAACACCCCATAGATATAAATAACCATATTTTTTATATTGTGGTCGACATGATCTTAAAATTACATTATAGTAAATAAAATAAAAATAAAAGAGTATTATTGACTTTCTTGTTTCTAAGATACGCATGTATCCTTTAATCTTCACTTTTTTTTAATGTGGTGTAGCATTTAACCTTTCACATCCCAATTATCTGACCGATCTTTTATCCTTGAATGTTACAAAAGGAAAATATATTTATCAAATTCGCCTCATGCTTTATCATCAAATGTGATAGAATTTTTCTAGAATAGAGTACATTTGAACCTGCTGCAAAGAAAAAATGTTCCAAAAAATTTAGAAAAATTGTAAAAGAAAAAAAATCTTATCTAAATGCCCACACTAAAATAATAATGTTAGTTGCAAGACATTAAGATATAACTAGAACTAGTTCAGATTTTCACAAAAATACCAACCTATTTAAATTTGATTCTACATGAGTGGCAAAATATAATCCAAAACAATCACATTGTTTCTTTTAAACACTTCACTAATCTCCTATATGAAACTGATTAGATTCTTCATTAAATCCTATCATAACACACAAACAAATTTCCACAGATCAACTTCAAATCAAAGTGTTAAGACATTATGGTTCTGATCTTGCTATAAATCAAACTACTAATCAAACTAGGTTTCCTTTTTTAGTGATTTAATTACACGACAACAAAAACTGGTTTTTATGACTAACTATCATTAACATAATCCTTGACACTTTTTTTAGTCTTTGAATCCACCATCAATGAAAGTATATAGATGACATATAAAAAATATGTCATTATTAGTTGTTTCATGACTATTCAATTCAGTCAATAATAAGCACTTATTGATATTTATTACCTATTTTTGTTAAATTTTTTTATGAAAATTTATCATTCTCAATAAATAACCAAAAAGTTGATTTTTTTTTCAATTAAACATCTACCTTGACATTAAAAATTTGTCACAAAACATTAATAATGTCATGTTTATAGTGTCAATAATACCTTAATTGTGACACTTTCTAAAAGTCATTAAACTATATACATTGACACTTATTTATGTTGGGTTTTATGTCCTAAAACTCGTGGTTTGTAAACAATAAAACTTATTTTGAAAATTCAATAAGTTGTTATTAAATATATGTATTTCTTATTTCGTTTTAGAAATAAATTCAATAAACTAAAAGATCTATGACTATTACATGAGTATTTGAACTTTATGTAGAAACATAAAAGTGGATCAAGTTCGAATAAATAGTCAAAATGATCTATAATATATGAATGAGGTTGGGTGTCTTATTCTGGTAACACTATTGGATGCAACCCACTCTGTAGTTGTTACAAAGAGTTGTAAAGTGCTACAGACGATGTGATCCTAATTCGTACATATTATGACATGAGGAGTGGGGATGTCCTATGCAATAGGTTTATATAAGATCGGACCACGAAATAAATCACTCTTACTTTATAACGCTGTTTACTGTATAAGACTAATTATTTCAAAGCGATGGTCTAGGTAACTTGACCTTAATCCTAAGCTAACTATGAACTCTTGTTTATTAGGGATTATCCTTAGATTTACATAGTTGACGCTCAACAACGCCAATTCAATAAACCTCTATTTCAAGGGTAAGACCAGGTAGATAGATGGAGACATAGGGCGCAAGATGGAATTCATTTTTATTCACTTTCAAGGATAGTATAGAGGTTGTTCCCTTAAGTGTTGACTTCAGATCTTGAACAAGGGGCCCTATCATCTCATTGGCCCGAGAAGGACTCGTTTTGTTGATTGGATCACAAACCAATTGTTCATTAGAGGATCAATGGGACTTAAGGAACAAGAGGTAATCTCGGGGGTAAAATAGACATTTGACCCAACCGTTATTACGAAAAACCTGTGAAGGGCTAACTTGCTAATCATGGTTATATCAAGTGGACATAATATATCTACAATGAGGGGAGTGCAACTATGGGCTTTAGTAGAATGACTCATTAGTTAACGAATGGGGGTTAATTCGGTGTAAAGAGTTTAGCCAATTAATCTCGAATCATTGGATCCCATGATCTGTAGGTCCATGAGGTCTTCATACTAGCTCATTAATGTATTATCTTTAGAGTAGCATGATAAGTTAATTTGAAACGTTCAAATTAGAATTAAGGAATTTAGTAATTGTATAAGATATAATTATACGTTTAATTTTAGAATTGAACGGTACTGGATAATTAATTAATACTTAAATATGATTTAAATATTAAATGAAGGTAAAATTCACAAGAAGCCCGATCAATCCTCGATGGTCTTAGCTCAGTCAATGGGTCAAACTCGTCAAAATCGGTAAAAAAAATCTCGCTCAAACTCGATCTCTTGCTCCTAACTCAAAATCTCGCTCGAACGATTCCAAATCTCGCGAAATTAATCTCTTGCTTGAAATTCCATTAGAATCTAGCTCAAACTAGAAATCTCGCTGCTTGAACTTGATCTCGCTAGCTCTCGCTAAAGCAAGTGTCGCTCTCTCTAGCTCCAGTCGAATCTCGCTGCCTCTCGCTAGTATTGAACAGAAATCTCGCTTGAACTTCAAAGAAAATTCTCACTCTCGCTCATAAGGGAAATCTCGGC
>NC_052350.1:30666929-30788303 GCF_009727055.1 Benincasa hispida
CCGATTTTCTTCAAACTTGATCCGGTTCACTTCAAAAGGGTTTTGGTTGGTTCGGTTCAGGTGGTTCACATCCGGTTCAAGCTGTTTGGGTTTGGTTTGGAGCGGTTCAAGCGATCCGGAAGCGGTTTGGAGCTGTTTCTTGTTGTTTATGTAATAACTAGGCCTTTGTTTACTTGTTTATGCCAAAACTAAAATCATATCAGTATGTGTTTAATTATTTATGCATATGATGTATATTATGATTAAATAAATCTTGTATGTGCATACAGTATACCATGTAGATTTAAAATCCCACCATAAGAAGCATGTTACATGCATTGAAAGTATGTTATAAAATGTTATAATATATAGTATGCATGTTTAGGGTTTCTTTATTTACTATAAATGTTATATTAAATATTGAATGTCTTTGATATATGTTGTGGATGTTTAGCATGCCTAAAATTTTGTAAGTTGTTATAAAATTGGGTTAGACATTTAAAATCCATAACAAAGAACAGTTGCATGCTCACGTAGGTTAACCACTCGTTTTAATAGTTAAAATAGGTCGTTAAACTTGTAAAACTCGGGTTACAAACTCAACCGATATATAATCTTGTCGAAGGTTGGTGGTATTTAAGTTGACGGTCTATGGAATACCTCCTACCTGGGGATTATGGTGGAATAATTGAGCGTTGTTAACGGGTTTTATGAGGAATATGTGAGCAATGTGAGGTTTTAAAACTGGTTTATCACCTATGATGGAACATAAAAAACGCATGCACAGTAGAAGCGATAATATTGACAACATTCTAATTGCAATAAAAACAAGAAAAAGCATGCAAAAGGGATAGAGAATACAACCTTTGAAGACTCCACCGCATTCTTTCTCTCCCGAGCTTGATTGACACCACCAACGGTAAATCCCGCTATTCTCCGGTTGAAGAACATGATTGTGGGACCGTTATGTTAGTGAAAATAAGGGAATTTCACTATAGAAAGAAGGAGAGTAAAGAGAAATGAGGTGGAAGATTTTAGGTCAAAAGTTGTGGAAGCATTAGTTTTTTAAATTTAAAAAACAAAGCCTTTTGTAGAGAAAACACATGCAAAATCTCATTTTGCATGTCTTCCACCTCAAACTTCATTAGCATGTAATCTCTAGGTGTCAAGCTTGGGAAATGCCATCCAAAGTCCACTTAGTTAGTGGGAAAATCCAACCATTGGATTTTTCCACTAACTAATTTTTTATTAATAAAAATGAAATACAATTTTCAAATTTTGGAAATTATTTAATCAAAACAATTTCAATTAAATAAAATAAATAAATTTAATATTATATATTAAATTGTTTAAGATACCTAGCTTTGATTAATCACATTAGTCAAGTTTAAAAAATACTTTCATACTAATGATCAAGTATACTCTAAAAAATAATTAATTAATAAATTAATTATTTACTTGTAAATTATATCTCATATAAAATACAATTTTTCCTAAAACTCGAATTTGAACATTTCAAATAATTACTTCACTTAGTTCTTCAATTTTGTCTGTATTGAGCTAGCAAAGAGACCTGATGGACCTACAGATCATGGGCTCCAACGATCCGAGACTAACCGGTTAAACTCTTTAACCTAGTTAATCTTTAGTTAATCAACATTCGTTAACTAATAGAACTGTCCACTATAGCCTGTAGTTGCACTCCCCTCACTGTAGATATATTATGTGCCCATTTGATATAACCGTCATCAATAAGTTGAGCCTTCACAGTTTGTTCGTAACCTCAGCTAGGTTAAATACCGAAATACCCTTGAGTTACATCTTTTCTCTTTAAGTACCATTGTCCTTCTAATGAACAATTGATTTAGGATCATAATCACTAAATCCATTCCCTTTCAGGCCAACGAGAGGATGGGGCTTCTTGTTCAAGACCCGGGATCAACCCTTAAGGGAATAACCTTTCTACTATCCCTAAAATGGGTAGGAATGAATTCCATCTTTCAAATTCTATGTCCCCAGCCATCTACTCAGTCTTATCCCTAAAATGGGCATATTGAACAGTGACGCAGGACTTACCTTCACCTGTGCAGATCAAGAAACAATCGCGAATAAACAGAAGTTCATAGATAACTCAGGATTCAGATCAAGTTATCTAGGTCATCAAGAAGTGAAATTAATCAGTGTTAACAGTAAATGGTGTTAATACGTAACAATGATTATTTCATGGTCTGTCTTACATAATCTCATCGTGTAGAACACCCTCGCTCACATGTCTCTACATGAACAAACTTCTCACATCGTTTATGACACTTTACAATATTTGTAACAATCACAAAGTGGGTCGTATTCAATAGTATCTCCAGAAATAGGTATCCAACCTAATCCAAGTGCTATAGACGGTTTAGGCTATTTTACTCAAACTTGATCAAGTTTATGTCTCCACATAAAGTCCAAGTATTCATGACAATAGCCAAGGGTTCATAGTTTATTGGATTTAGAGTTATTAAACAATCAACAACACTTGTTTGAATAAACTTCATATATGTTTACTGTTTATAAAACTATGAATCTTAGGACATATAACCCAACAACCTATACATCGTAAGTTAAATCCAATTGTCAATGTTATACTTGAATAAACACCTAGACTTAGTTGTTTAATTAGCCGAAACAAGCCTAAGAAATGTATACCTCGTTTAATCATTAGAACACTTAAGTCGGAGTTTAATAACATATATGATATGCTATTAGAACACTTCAGTGAAAATCAAATAACATATATGATATGTTAGAACACTTAAGAGGAAGATTAGTAAACATATATGATATGATTATTTCTAGCTCTCACGCCCTTAAGAGTTCATAATAAAAAATTCATGTGGCACTTCGTGTCACCCTGGGAGTGACCTCCATACAGAAAGTGTTTACATGAATCGAGATTTTGGTGAATGGGAGAAGTTGTTCACTTTAAAATCAAATATGATGTTTCGATTTTAAAATTTTCATGTTCTCAAGATGTTCACACTGAAAGGTTCATGCGTCATTTCGTGTCACCATGGGAGTGACCTCCATACGGAAAGTATTTGCGTGAATTGATCATGGTGAATGAGGGGAAGCTATTCAATGGAAAATCAGATATATGATATATTGATTTCAATTCTCACGTCCCTATATAATTCCCACCGTGAGATCCGTGCAGCACTTCGTGTCACCCTGGGAGTGACCTCCATACGGAAAGTGTTCGTCATAAATCAAGACCAAGCAAATGGGGAAGTAGTTCATAGTAAGTGGGTGAAGGATATGTGTCAATATATCCTACGGTCTCTTTTGTTGGTTTGAACTGTGAGATTCCTATGTTGCCCCTGCTTGTCGTCTTTAAGTCGGCCTCACTAGTCGTTTAATGACGACTATGAAGGAGTAGTAAAACATGCAATGGAAGACTTCATAATCAATAAGCACTTTAACTACATTTAATTTGAGTTTTAAGCATGTTGTTCATATGATATTCATAAAAGGGTTTGAAACACATATTACCTTTGAAGATTTCCTCCACGAATTCAGCTGAAATCCACCAAGATAGAGCTTGAATCTTCAAGAGGACTACCACCGAGATCTTCTCCACTATGCTCAAGTTGGAATGTGTGGTGGAAACACTTAAATCAAGTTTAATTGATGAAGAACAAGTGAGGGATGTGTAGGGTTTTTAGGTTTTCACTTCAGCAAGTAAAACTCAGATAGCTTGATGATCTTCATGCATGGAGCTTCTATATATATAGGTAGAATTCATGCAAAATACAGGGTTACATTGAAAGCAGCTCTTCCTTGAAGATCATCACAAAATGAAATTGGATTTTGGTGATATTCCATCAAATAAAGTTAGTGGGTTTTTCCCAAAAATTGGAAAACCCCATTAACTTAAAATGATTTCAAAAATCATTTTATTTAATTATTTTAAATTAATTAAAAAATAATTAATTTAGATAAAACTAATTTTAATTAAACTTTTTAATTAAATTTTTAATTAAAATAATATTAATTTAATATCTAAATATTAAATTAATAAAATATCAATTTCACCAATAAATCACTTTTATATTTAAATCATAATTTAAATATTAATTGATTTTCCAATTTTGTTTAATTTCAACTAAATTAAACGTTTTTAATTGTATCATATACAATCAATCGAAAACCCTAAAATTGAATTTGAACATTTCAAATTCAAAACCCTAATTTCATTCATAAATACTCAATTTGTTATTCTAATTTAAGAGCTAATAGATGGATCTAATGGACCTACAAATCATGAGTTCTAATGATTTGTAATTAATTCGTTAAAACTCTTTAAATGAATTAATTACTATTCATTAACTACCAAGACAAACAACTATAGCTCGATAGTTGTACTCTCTTCACTTAGATATATTTATGTTCATATAAACCATAACCAGTAAGTCGATTCTTCATAGGTCGTTCGTATATACAGCTGGGTCAAAATTATCGTTTTACCCCTATAAATACATCTTGTTCCTTAAGTTCCTATTGATTCTCTAATGAACAATTTGATTCATAATACTACTTATGAATTATGTCTTTTTCTATCATGAGAAGGCGGGGCCCTGATTGTTCAAGACCTGAAATCAACACTTAAGAGAACAACCCATCTGCTAACCCTAAAATGGGTAGGAGTGAATTCCATCTTGCAGGGCTATGTCCCATCTATCCATCCAGTCTTATCCCCAAAATTGAAGACTTATTGAGTAGTGCTATTGGACTATTCTCACCCATGCAGATTAAAGGATAATCTTGAATAAACAGGAGTTCATAGCTCAGGATTAGGATAGAGTTATTCTAGGTTACTTTAGCATGAAATAGTCAGTTTTAACAGTAAACGGTCGTTATAAAGAACTATTTTGTGGTCCAGTCTATATGCAAACTCATTGCATAGGATGCCCTCACTCACATGTTTCTACATGAATGATCTGTGGATCACATTATTTGTATTACCTATACAAAATGAGCCTCATCCAATAATGTTACCAGGATGAGATACCCAATTTCATCCATATACGTATAGACCATTTAGGCTATATACTATTAACTTGATCCTATTTATGTCACCACAGAAAGTTAAAATATTCATACTATGTCATTGATATATTTATTGGATTTTCATAATAAAATGCAAAATCAACAACTTTATTGAATAAAATACTCAATAATATTTTATTGATAAATAGAATGTTTAACACAAAATTTTCAAACGACAAGTTCTAGGATATTCCCAATAGGTTATCCCCTTGGAGGGTTTTAACATAGGATCCAGAATAACACAAACTCCAGAAATGGATAGGATTTTTAAAGTTGGTTTCTACTTTAATTTTTTAACTTCGGGAGCATCATTGGGATCGGATCGGACTTTTGAGGTATGAAAACAGAAGGTTACACTTACAGAGTTACTAAAGAGTTAGTAAATTCTGACAAAAAAACGGTAGCTAAATGACTATCGGAACATGAGTTATTCTGGAGATAGTATTTAGTCAAGATTGTCTTGTTGTAGTATCGTTGCAAAAATAATCTTATTACTTTGCTAAAACTTGATCGGGTTTAAAAGCAATTCGCTTATAAAATTTGTTTATGTTTTCAGAATGACAAGTGCACTAGTACAATTGTTGGTATCTGATAAACTGATAGGGGATCATTATGCAACTTGGAAATCAAATTTGAATATTATACTCATGGTAGACGATTTAGGATTTTTTTTAACAGAGGACTGTCCTTCCATTCCAAGTTCTAATGCAAACCAAACTATTCGGGATGCGTACGATAGATGGATCAGGGCGAATGACGAAGCCCATGCCTATATCCTTACTTGGCCAAGAAACATGAGGCTATAGGCACTGGCAAAGAGATTATGGAATCTCTATGAGGGATGTTCGGGTAACCATCCTTCTCTCTAAGGCATGATGTTATTAAGTACATTTACAACTGCCGCATGAAAGAGGGGGTCTATATTCGTGAACATATCCTGGACATGATGGTCCACTTCAATATGGGGGAAGTAAATGGAGATGTCATCGACGAGAGAAGTCAAGTCAGTTTTATTCTAGAATCTCTTTCGAAGAGTTTTTTACAATTCTGTATGAACGTGTTAATGAATAAAATTGAATACAATTTGACTACTCTTTTGAATGAGCTACAGGCTTACCAGACAATGATGAGAGCTAAAGGTCTGAAACTGGAAGTACATGTTACTACCACTAAGAAGAGAGGAACGCCCTCCAAAAAGTCTGATGTTGCTTCCTCTTCATAGTGTAAGAGTGTTCCTATTAAGAAAAGCAAAGGGAAAGGGAAGAAGAAAAATGCTGGAAAAAGGGCAAGCTTAACGCTGCAGACAAAGGAAAGTGTTTCCACTGCAACTAGGAAAGGAACTGGAAGAGAACTACCCTCAATACCTTGCTGAGAAGAGAGTAGAGAAAGCAAAACAGGAAAACTAGTTCCTGAGGACTGCTTGCTCAGCTTAACCAGTGGGAGATGTTGCTGTTTGAAGATAATCTTATCTACTTTGTTATCTTGTAAAGAACAAATTGTATATATTTTTTTTGTAAATAAAATGTTCATTTCCAAAAATTATGTTTGTTCTATCTCATAACAACTTCTGTTAAAGAACCAACCTAATTAAAAGCCATTTGCAAATATTCAGAAATTTAAAACAGCTAGAAATAAATTAAGGCAAATAGTTATTTAATCTAAATGATAAGTTTAGAACATTTGAAACGTTCAGAGTGTACAAAACTTGTTACGTAAAATAAAACCAAAATACTTCGATTGGATCAAAGTATACAATGTTTAAAGATTTCTAGGTTTATTTGATAGAACATGAAATCTGTTGAAAAACTTTCTAATTACCTTAAATTGGTTTCTAAAAACTCATTGGAATGTTGTTCAAGATCACCTTGTATTATTTGTTTCCATAAAACTTGCATAAATCAGTAAAGGGTTATTGAATTAACACTGTAAACAAGAGTTGTTTAGACAGATTAGATGCGTCTTACTCAAAGAGTTGAGAGTACCTCGATATAGTGGGAGGAAAGTATGACTTCCTAGTCATTATTGAGAATAAGATGCATTCCCCTTATAGTTTAATAAGAAATTTATTGTACACTATCATGTTTACAAAGATTCTCTCAGCTAAAGTGTTTGAGAATCTTCTAGTAAGACTAGGAATACCAGGTTAATAACCTAGGGCAAGTGGGAGAATAATCGGGTATGGGATACCGAATAGGAAATCATGGGTATGAGATGCCCTATTTTATTGTATTCCTCTGTAAAACTCAGAAACTTAGTTTTATATATTTTGATATATAAGTTACCGCTGGAGTTTTAGTTCAAGTGAGAGTTTGTTGGGTTTTATGTCCTAAAACTTGTGGTTTGTAAACAATAAAACTTATTATGAAAATTCAATAAGTTGTTATTGAATATATGTATTGCTTATTTCGTTTTAGAAATAAATCCAATAAACTAAATGATCCATGCCTATTACATGAGTACTTGAACTTTATGTGGAGACATAAAAGTGGATCAAGTTCTAGTAAATAGTCAAAATGATCTATAGTATATGAATGAGGTGGGGTGCCTTATTCTGATAATACTATTGGATGCGGCTCACTCTGTAGTTGTTACAAAGAGTTGTAAAGTGCTACAGATGATGTGATCCTAATTTGTACATGTTATGACATGAGGAGTGGGGGTGTCCTGTGTAATGGGTTTGTACAAGATCAGACCACGAAATCAGTCGCTCTTACTTTATAACACTGTTGACTATATAAAATTGACTATTTCAAAGCGATGATCTAGGTAACTTGACCTTAATCCTGAGCTAACTATGAACTTCTATTTATTCAGGATTATCCTTAGATTTGCATAGGCGAGGGTTGACTCAACAACGCCGACTCAATAAACCTTCAATTCAGGGGTAAGATCGGGTAGATAGCTGGGGACATAGGGTGAAAGATGAAATTCCCTCCTACTCGCTTTCAAGGATAGTAAAGAGGTTGTTCGCTTAAATGCTGACACCGGGTCTTGAACAAGGGGCCCTTCTCATTGGCCTGAGAGGGACTCATTTTATTGATTGGATCATAAACCAATTGTTCATTAGAGGATCAGTGAGACTTAATGAATAAAAGGTAATCTTGAGGGTAAAACAGACATTTGACCCAACCGTTATTACGAAAAACTTGTGAAGGGCTAACTTATTAATCATGGTTATATCGAGTGGACATAATATATCTATAGTGAGGAGAGTGCAACTATGGGCTTTAGTGGAGTGACCCGTAATTAACGAATAGGGGTTAATTCGGCGTAAAGAGTTTAGCCAATTAATCTCGGATCGTTGGAGCCCATGATTTGTAGGTCCGCGAGGTCCCCCTAATAGATCGTTAATGGATTAGCTTTAGAATAGTGTGATGAGTTAATTTGAAATATTCAAATTAGAATTAAGGGTATTAGTAATTATATAAGATATAATTACACGTTTAATTTTATAATTAAATTATATTGGAGAATTAATTAATATTTAAATATGATTTAGATATTAAATTCGTGAAGATGGAATTTGCGTAATTACAATTAATTAAATAGTTTAATTAATTATTAATTACTAATTTTATTGGGAAATTAATTTATGAAATTAATTTTGTAAAATTACTAAATGTTTTCAATTTTGAAAAACAAAATTGATCTTAGAATTCATTTTGAAAAACAAAATTGGAAAACACAAATTTTAGAAATGTTAGATTTCTCCACTCATAACTAAGTAGCTCACTTAACATCCACTTGACTCTAGCTTTAATACTCCAAGCATAAGCGGCATCTCATGCAACCTTCTTCTTTATATGAATGTTCTGTAATAAATAGAGAAGATGGAAGTGGAAATGAAGCATGCATCAGTTGAATTTTTACAAAAAAATTTGAGTTGAAGAAGGTATTCTTTAAGTGGGTGCAGCAGTGAGTTCTCCTCCAAATTCCCTTCATTCAAGCTTATTTTGAGTCCCACAGCTCAATCTAAAGTTTCAATAGAATAGTAGGGAAGATCTTCAGGTGGTTCACAACGAGATTTGGAGAAGATTTGCAGCTGAATTCGTGATTCAAAAGGTTCTACGAAGGTATTTCTTGAAACTCTCTTATTATTGTATGAGCATGCTTTATTTATAGCCAAAATAAATGAATTAGGATGCTTATTGATCCTTGTTGCTTTTGCTGCATGCTGGTATACTCCTACAATTTAATGTCATAAATACATCTCACGACATTTATGAAGTGTAAAAAAAATGTTTTTAATGATTGATAACTATTTGTTTCATACCTGTTATTACATCTATGTTTCCTAACCAACATGGGATTGGCCTAGTGGTAGTAGGAACATTAAAAAAAAAGGGTAAAGGGCTAAGGGGTCATGGGACAGGTTCAATCCATGGTATCAACCTACATAGGATTTAATATCCTACGCGTTTTCTTGATACCGAAATATTTTAGGGTCAGACGGATTGTCCCGTGAGATTAGTCGAGTTGTGTGTGACTCGAATACTCATGGATATAAAAAAAAGTGACATCTATGTTTCCTTCAATATATTGACACAAAATATGTACACATATATTAATATGAACCTCCATATATAAGAATGAAGCTTGTAATATAAATACAAGGAAACTATTTACGACAAAAAACTAGTAACAAAACTTCAGTTAAGTTGTTTAAAAGAAACTAAATAAAACTAAGTGTTAGTACTCTCCCAAGAAAAAAGCACATATAAATAACTTGCTTGATGGTTTCCTCGCTTCAATGTGTTTTTCCAATCTTAGTAAAAGAAAAATATTCATTTTAGAACTCAACTCTAATACATCAATGTGAACAATTTAACAAAATTCATAAGTTATACATGTTTAATATTCGCAAACTTCTCAACTTATCAAACATAAAAAAGGTATAATGTTCATAATATTGATATCATTACATTTTTCATCAACTAACAACCCAACAAAAGTCACACTCATGTCACATAGTCAAAATATAACACTCATAATAGATAGTATAAAATATTTTTCATGCTTAAATAAGATGTTCTTACCTTGACAAGAGCCTTACAACTCAATTCGAACACACGAAAACAATTTGGAACCACAAAAAGAGTTTAAGACTTAATTAAAAATCTTGATCTACAATCAAACTTAATTAGTAGTAAAAAAATACAAATAAACAATATAACAAACAATAAACATCATCCTTGCTTTAAACATTGATGTCAAAACTTACTTCCACTAAGTATGAATACCTTGTTGGGTTGTATGTCCTAAATCTCGTAGTTTGTAAATAGTATACGTATATGAAGTTTATTGAAACAAATGTTGTTGAATGAAAATGAATTAATAACTCTAAATCCAATAAACTACGAACCCTTGGGTATTGTTATGAATACTTGGATTTTATATGGAGACATAAATTGGATCAAATTCGAGTATAAAATCCTAAATAGTCTATAGTACTTGGATTTGGTTGGGTACCTATTTCTGGAGATACTATTGAATATGACCTACTTTATAATTGTTACAAATGTTGTAAAGTGTCATAAACGATGTGATCAATTCGTTCATGTAGAGACATGTGAGCGGGGGTATTCGACACGATGAGATTGTGTAAGACTGACCACGAAATAATCACTGTTATGTATTAACACCGCTTACTGTTGGCACTAATTAATTTCACTCCTTGATGACCTAGATAACTTGATCTGAATCCTGAGCTATCTATGAACTCTTGTTTATTCGAGATTATCCCTTGATCTGCATAGGTGAGGGTAAGTTCAACAATGCTGCTTAATATGCCTCTAATTTTAGGGATAAGACCGGACAGATAGCTAGGGATATAGAATTTGCAAGACGAAATTCACTCTATCCATTTTAGGGATAGTAGAAAGGTTTTTCCCTTAAGGGCTGATCCCCGGTCTTGTAGGGGCTCCATCCTCTCGTTGGCCTGAGAGAGAATGGAGTGATTAAGATCTAAATCAATGGTTCATTAGAGGGACAGTGGTACTTAAGGAGAAAAGATGTAACTCAAGGTAAAACGATAATTGACCTACCTGAGGTTACGAACAACTGGTGAAGGATCAACTTACCGATGACGGTTATATCAAATGAACACATAATATATCTACAGCGAGGGGAGTGCAACTACGTGCTATAGTGGACAATCTTGTTAGTTAACGAATGTTGATTAACTAGGTTAAAAGTTTGACTAGCTCAGAATGAACAAAATTGAAGAACTAGGTGAAGTGAGAATTTGAAATGTTCAAATTCGATCTTTAGGAAAAATTGTATTTTATATAAGATATAATTTCCAATCAATTAATTATTTTTGGAGAGTATGTTTTAAATAAAATATTAGCATGAAAGTGTTTGAAATTTTATTAATGTGATTAATCAAAAATAGATGTCAAAGTCAATTTAATAGGTGATATTAAATTTGTTTATTTTATTTAATTAAAATTGTTCTAATTAAATAATTTCTAAAATATGAAAATAGCATTTCATATTTTGTCAAAGAATTATTTAATTATAAATTTATTTTAATAAAAAATTAGTTAGTGGAAAAATCCAATTGTTGAATTTTTCCACTAACTAAGTGGGTTTTGAAGTGGTTTATGCTAAGTTTGACACCTACATTATTCATGCTAATGAAATTTGAGGTGGAAGTCATGCAAGATAGGTTTTTGCATGTGTTTTGTTTATAAATAGGTTTTTATTTTCAAAAATTTAAAACTAATGCTTCCTTAATTTTTGAAATTAATCTTTCTTAAATTCTCTTTGACTCTCCAAATTAATTAGTGATATTTCATTTTTTTTTCACTAAAGTTTCGGTCCCACAACCGTGTTCTTCAACTAGAGAATAGTGAGGATTTACCATTGGTGGAGTCAATTGCTCTTGGAGACGAAGTTTATCATGGAAAGTACAAATGTTATATCTCTAACTCTCTTGGCATGCCTTAATCCTTAGTTAATTATTTGTAATTAGAGCGTTATAATTCGTTGCTTACGCTGTGCATGCTTCTTTTAATTCCAACATACCCGCACATGGGTCTATTGAAAAGAATAGAGTCAAATGAGATAAATGTTGTAGAAAAAAATTAAATTTTTTTTTTTTTTCTTTTTATTTTTTTATTTTTAATTTTTTTTGTGAAGGGGAAGGGGGAATAAACAAGTGAAACATGTATCTAGTATATGATGATTATATACACATTTCGCACGTCTTTCTTTTTGAAGACGACTGATTTCCTGTACAACAAATCTAGTTGAAGTTACCCATCAAAACAATGATAATGTTGACATTTAATTTATTGTGAATGACTTACAACCCATTCTTCACTCAATCGTTCATGGACGAACGATGTCCACTGATCTTGCTCTATATGAGAATATTGTTGGGGAGGAAATTGCAAGACCGATGGTTCATCCTTAAATAGAAGTATGAACTTTTGAGTCAATGTTGTCTTGAAAGTCCGAAACTTCCTAAATGTAGACATGAGTATACAATGTTTGGACTTAGAGTCCACATCAAATGACATCTACATAATGAAAAAAGTAGTTAAACAATAAACTAATAAACTACTATGCACATGAATTAAAATTTTAGTCTTTTAAATGGTTTGGAACTTTTTTCCAAAAATTATATGTTATATGTATTTGTTGTCAAACACAAACTCCTATATAACTTTGCATCTTCTTTGCTCTAAATCCAATCGATTGTCCATGTTCATTATAATCAATAATCAACTGTTGCCCAGATGTTCTTATTTGTGCCAACTTAGACATTGTAGTTGGGCCATGTGGAATACTTATTCTGCAATGTTTTTGTGGGATCATATTTCTATCATCCTCGCTGCTACTTACTAAATTTTTCATGTCAATCTGCAAAAAAAAAAAAAAAAAAAAAAAAAAAAAAAAAAAAAAAAAAAAAAAAAAAAAAAAAAAAAAAAAAAAAAAAAAAAAAAAAAAAAAAAAAAAAAAAAAAAAAAGAAAAACATTACTCACACAAAAAAACATATAATCTTAATATTTAAATACACATAACCATAATAAATGACATACCATGTTTAATACATTATTTATCAACCCATCGACCCTCACAATCATTTCTAATATATGTGGATGTTGTATCATCAATCTCAATAGATGTATCAACATTGGGCATTCTTTGCATACCTCCATAATCACACTCTACTTGTAGCATATCTCCTATTTCATCTTCATAAAAATCATCCTCAATTGTTCATTGTGGAGATGTTAAAACAATTGACCAACCCGAATTTGCAGGGTCTTTTACATAGAACACTTGTTTTGCTTGGGAGGCTAAAATAAATGGGTCTGATTTATGTCCAATACGATTGAGGTCCACAATAGTAAACCTAAACTCGTCTATTTTGACTCAAGTTCTATTCTCAACCCAATTACATTTGAATAAAATAAATGATAATCCATGATAGTCAAGCTCCCATATTTCTTGTATTATATCGTAAAAGGTCATATCTGACATGACGAGGCTTTTGTCCTTAGCATTAGAAACTTGCATTGTGGTAGCCGTTATATGAACTCCACTATTTTGAACCATCCTAACATCATCGCGATTCTTTGTGTGATAGTAGTAACCATTGACAATGTAACCAGAATATTTTGCCACAACTGAACAAGGTCCATTAGCTATCAATCTTAAGGAAGGCGATATGGAATTTTTGGGAACTACAAGAGCTAGTGCAAGCTATGATATATTTTATAATATTTTAGTAGTTAATATTTAATTATACATCAAATAGTAGGTCTCTAGAGATTACCCATGTGGACAACCACCGACTGAGTGTACGATTATGCTCTTCTTGAAGCCACTTTCTACTTTTATTTTTACCAGAATTGAGCTCAGACAAAATATCCATATGTTGCCTATTATAAATGAAAAAGTTAGTAGATTATTGAATAATCAAGTAACCTAAAACGAGAATAAGATGGAGATCTACATACTCAACGTAAGGAAGCACATCACTTACATTTTGAATGACATAAAGATGAGCTTGATCCAGCTCATCTTTACTCAGTCTGATAAAAGAAGTAGCTGACAATGCTCTATCAATGTTTGAGTTCACTTTCTTTGCTGATGAGTTTAGCCCAATAGAATTAACACTAGATACAAATTCAGAACAAAACTCTATAGTCTCTTTGACAATATAATTTTCTCCAACACATCCTTTTGGTCGATTTCTATTTCATATATAAGTTTTCAACACTTTCATGTATCGTTCAAAAGGATACATCCACCGCAAATAAACAGGTCCACAAAACTCAACTTCTCTTACGAGATGCACTATAAGGTGTACCATTATTATGAAGAATGATGGTGGAAAATACTTCTCTAAGAGGCATAGAGTGACAACGATATCCTCTTGCATACCTTTTAACTGAGATGAATCGATCGCCTTGCAACATATAACATTAAAGAAGAAGCATAGGCGAATAATTGCAAGTCTTACTTGTTTGAGTAAAATATCACGAATGGCTGCCGGTAATAATTGTTGCATAAGAACGTGATGGTCATGCGACTTAAGTTCGTAAAGTTTCAAATCTGTGAGCGACACTAAACTTTGAATGTTCAATGAATAGCCTTCAGGTACTTTAATTTCTAATAGTACCTTAAAAATCTCAATTTCTCAGCTCGTGTTAATGTATAACATGCGGGAGGTAAAAATATTTTTTTCTCTCCTACTTGAGGGGCTAACTCTGATCTAATGTTTAGTTCCACCAAATCTAATCGATTTTTTATTCCATCTTTAATTTTACCAAGAATATCAAGCAATGTGCCAATAAGATTTGCATATACATTTTTATCAATGTGCATCACATCTAAACAATGTCAGATGTCAAGATACTTCCAGTATTCTAACTAGAAAAGAATAGATTTTTTCTTCCAATAAGTTGAAGGGTTGTCTCCACTGTTCTTTTCCTTGATAGTTTTCTTACCAAATGAATATTGATACTTGTTTCTGCAAGAATTTCTTCCCCACTCAACGGTTCTGGAGCAAATTCTAATTCTTATGTGCCATTAAAAGCTTTCTTTTGTTTCCTATATGGATGAAGGCAGGGTAGAAACTTGCGATGCCCGAGATATGCCATCTTCTTCCCTTTTGGTAAATAAGTGGATGAAGTTTTCTCTCCACAAATTGTACATGCATGATATCCTTTAACCATACAACCACACAAATTACCATACGTAGGAAAATCATTAATGGTCCATAATAAAATAGTTTTAAGCATGAAACGTTGTTCTTCATATGCATTGTAACATTCTACCCCATCTTTCCAAAGTTTTTTCAAATCATCTACTAACGGAGCTAAATAAACATTTATGTCATTTCCTGGTTGTTTAGGACCAGATATTAGTTCAGTCAATATAAAAAATTTGCGCTGCATGCACAACCATGGAGGTACATTATACGTCACTAACATCACTGGCCAACAACTATATCTACTACTAAGATCTCCATGTGGATTTACCCCATCTGTCGAAAGAGCAAGATGAAGATTTCTAGGTTCTGACCCAAACTCGAGCCACAAATTGTCTATTTTTTTTCCATGATAGGGCATCTTTGGGATGTTTTAATAAACCATCTGTTTCTTTTTTTTAAGCATGTCACGTCAATAAGCTTGTTGTTTTTTTTACTTCGAAACATTCTTTCAAATCTTGGAATTGGAAAGAAATACCACATGACTTTTGCTGGGATATTCTTAGCCCTTTCCTTTAATTTTTTTAAGCTTCCATCTTGACGTACCACAAATGGGGCATACATTTGCATTAGAGAGTTCTTTTCTAAACAAGCAACAATCATTGCTACATGCATGAATCTTCTCGTACTTCATTCCAAGAGTACCCAACATCTTTTTTGCTTCATAAGTAGAAGTTAGAATTTCATTAGGACTAGGTAATATGTCATGAATTAATTCCAGCAACTTAGTGAGACTCTTATCTCTCCATCCAAATTTAGCTTTCAAATTATATAACTTTATCAATGTAGATATTTTTGAAAAAGTTTTACAATTTGGGTACAATGGTTTCTTCGCATCATCTAATAATTCTTCAAAATTATCGGATTTTTGACTAAAATAGTAATTATATGCAACCTTAAACATTCCAATTATATCATCAACATCAACATCATCCTCATCAACTTCGTCTCTTTCACTAGTAGACACATTGTCATTGTTTCTCTTAATCGGTAATGATTCACCATGAAAAATCCATGTATGATAACTTTGATCTATACCATTAAAAAATAATTGATCTCTTATTCTGTTCACATTTAGAGTCTTTGCATTCACACACTTCAAACATGGACAACTCATGACATTCAATATATTTGAATGTTGTAGACCATTTTTAATAAACATCTCGACCCCTAAACTGTGAAACCCAGATTTCCATTTTCTCTACTTAAGCAGGTGGTTAAGGAAATTAACTAAGTGAAAGTTAAATCCTATGTTGAAGTGAAGGAAATTTCTAAGTGTTGAATAGATTTTCCTTGAGTAGTTTTGAGTTAAACTTTAATTGATGAAATTTGGCTAAGTGTAAAGTCAAAAAGGGCCCATGCGTTAAGAGTTAGGACACATTAACGCATAAGTTGAAAAGGCAACCATGCATTTGTAAGGTTGGACGCATGATTGGCTGAAGTATTGGCAAGAGGCATTTCGAAGAGTAACCATGCATTGGAAGCTAAGGAGAAATACGACTAAGTATTTGACAAATGCGTTAGTGTGTGCCATGCGTTGGCCATTAGATTTTGAGAGATTATTTGGGAGATTAGTAGTGCATGCAGCAACCAAGGTCTTGAAGAGGTTAGAAAACGCATGAGGCAACCTCAAGTTGCGCATCCAAGGGCACTAGACGTTGGATACGTTGGATATGTTGGATGCGTTGGTTGCGTTGGATACGATGGATGCGATGGATAGAGGAATGCGGCGATGGATGCGTTGGACACGATGGTATGCGTCTATACAGCTGGAGATTAGATCAACGCATGGGGTGCAACGGCTGCGTTGGATGTGTTGGACACGATGGTATATGTCCATGCGGCCGAAGGCATGCAGCGAAATGAGATGTGTTGGTAGGTTGCGGTGATGGGGGTATGCATCGATGGACGTTCATACATAAATTTGATATTAAAACTGAAAACTTTAATTGAAAATAGAATACTGGAACTAAAACAAGCCCAACAAACGTGTACATAAAACTTTTTAAACCATTGTATCTGAAAACATAAACTTGGCAACTATTATTCATGTCATCATCAACATCATATAGCACTATTTTATGCTTTGCTGGGCTATGCCTTAGTTTATCAGTCTAGAGTGGCCCTCTTGCTCACTCTTTATTATCTCTTACTGCATTACTACTTAACTAGGAAGGAACCCTTTTGTTCTCTTCCTAAAAACATAATTTGCAACCTTAGTTGAGAGAGTACCTTTACTCAATTCCTCAACGTCAATCCAAAGTTAGTGTGGAGTGATCTGTATACTACCAATAATAACTTTTCTTACATTCATGTGATTCTAGTTTAAGTACTGTCATACCTTAGGTACTACTGCTCATATACCTTTTCCATGTACTTCAGTATCGAGCTGCTCGGATACCTTCTCCATGTCCTTCAGTATCGAGCTATTCAAATTTTAGGATAAAGCTTCAGTACCTTCTTATCTAGTCCTTCAGTACTAAGCTATTCAAACCTATGACTAAGCTTCAGTACCTTCTCATGTAGTCCTTCAGTACTGAGCTATTCAAATTCTAAGACTGAGCTTCAGTACCTTCTCATCTAGTCCTTCAGTACTGAGCTAGTCACACTGAACTTGCTTATTCTTATCTCTTAAGGACTTAGTTGCCCAAAAGCTTCCTATACTAACACATCCTCTTGTTTATTAAAAAGTATAGCATAAACATAACATTAATGTGAGATGTGTTGCCTGATAACTATTTGAGAATAGTTGTCATAAATATCTTTCAGTAAACATACATTGTTGGACATTCATAAGCATTAACAATTTACTTAAAACATTTAAAGCATTTAGAGTCACTCACAGTTTGTCGGGGCTCTTAACGGTTTATATGCCTCTCCTAGTTCTTCTTGGCCACTTCTAGCGAGATTTGTGACTTTCCAGCGAGATTTACTAAACCAATTAACCGCTTAATCATCTTCACAATTAATCTAGGATCCCAATTTCCTCCAATTCCATGCTTAAAATATCATATGAATACCAAACGACCACTACTTATGTTTGAGAACACTTTAATTACCATAAATTTGGATTTTTCAGCTTTTAATGACGGACAGAAGTCATCTTCAACCTCCAGCCCACATTTTCTTCCAAATTCGGCTAGTTTGCCGGTGAGACTTCCGGCGACCAAATTCGCTCATTTCAGCCATACCCACTCGAATTAATTTATATAAACCTTTTACCCATCCTCTAAACTATTTTACCTCACATTTTGGAGTCTTGAATCGCCATAAATCTTCTGGAATCGGTCAAATATTTCTTGATACCCTTGTTTTCCGGCGAGAAGTTTCAGAACTTTTCCCAGCTTGAAATTCGTCAATCCCTAACCATATAACCTACAATTTATTTTTTAAAATTTCCAATAAGCATATTAACCAACTAACCTGAGAATTTGAAGCTTTGAAAACGCTTGAATAACACCGAATCAGCTCCAAAAGTCACGTTTCTCTGTTCGCCCGAAATTCTGTGTAGTCTCGGTCTTCCTATTAATTCACCAATTTTCAGTCAAAATTAGCTCTAGCGTCCTTCAAGAAAAATGTTAATAAACCTCTTAGATTACTAACCTCAAAATTTCAGCTTCAAATTTGGTTTCTACAGCTCGATAACTTCAAAACACTGAAGCCTGTTAAGACTGTTCGAAATTCAGACTTAACCCGACTTTTCATTGAAATTCCTCAACCTCCACAGCTCCAATCACTCCGGTAACGCTCGAAATTCTCCTCCTCTCGTCCCTTTACAATTAAATCAATGAAAATTAGGGTTTGCTCGAGCCCCTCGGTATAAATCGCTCTCATTCTCAACTCATCACCGTCTTTCTTTTTTTTCTTATTTCTCTCTTTATTTTCTTTATTTACTTCTTTATTACTTCTTTTCTTTCTTTCTTTCTTCTTTTTTTTTTTTTTTAATTCAATTCCTCTGCAAATTCCTTTTCCTTTTCAAAAATTCCATTTCCTTCTATTTTAATTATTTCCTTTAGGAACAATACAAGATCAAGGGCTTACAACACCGTTTTGTTGAGGTGTGCCAGAGGCTATGAGTTAAGACTGGATTCCTAGTTCTGGAATTCTAAGTCCATATACTCATCACTTTGATCTGATCGAAGTGTTTTAATCTTTTTACCTAATAGGTTTTCAACCTTAGCCTTATACTCTTTGAACTTTTCAAATGTTTCAAACTTTTGATGCATTAGGTAAATATGCCCATACCTAGATTAATCATCTATGAAGCTGATGAAATATTCATACCCCCTCTAGCTCTAACATTTAGAGGACCACAAAGGTCTGAGTGTATCAATTTTAAGGGTTCTTTGGCTCTAAGACTTTTTTCAGAAAAAGATCTTTTTGTCATTTTACCCTCAAGACAGGATTCACAAGGTGATAATGAACTATCTTCTAACTTATTTAGATGACCGTTCTTAACGAGTCTCTCAATCATGTTGAGATTTATATGACCTAGTCTTAAGTGCCAAAGATAGACATTTAGAGAAATTTTCCTTTTCTTATGAGTCTTAGCACTTTTAAACATCTCTATGTTCAATACGGCTTTAACCTTAGTCGGTTTTAACATATACAAGTTATTTTCTAATTTTGTAGAACAAATTTGTTTACTTCTAGTATTGTTGAACACTTCATCATTTTCGAAATAAACTTTATAATTTTGTTCTAGCAAGCAAGAGATAGATATTAGAATCATTTTTATAGAAGGAATGTAATACACATTTTTCAAATAAATGTACTTATCTCTTATAAATAACTTCATATCTCCCATTGCTTTAGCTGAAACCTCCCCGGTCCCTACCTTAACGATTGTTTCGCCCTCTGTCAACTGTCTCCAGGAACTTGTTTCCCGTGAGAAAGTACAAACATGATTAGTGGCACCTGAATCAATTATCCAGGTTTTATCGTTTTCCACTAAATACACTTCGATAATAAGTAAATAAAATTTATCTCGTTGTTCGAATTTTGCATTCTCATTTATGTTATTAAAAATTTTAGATGAGTTGGGAGATAGATGACAATCCTCTGTTAAAACTCTATTGAAGATATCAATTGCTAGTAGTTTGTTTGTTGATTTGATTTTACCATTATCTAATTCGAAAGTGAGTATTCTAGAAAAATTCAACATGCTGATAAAATTTTAAACAAATTTTAGTTAGTAAATTGTAACTAAATCCAAAATTAAGTTTAGCAAAAATAGTAATAATGTATCCATAACCATTATATATTTTCAACAATACTATAGTGAGTCAGAATACGTGCTACCAAGGGGTAGTCAGATACTCCTTCACTAAAGTAAACAATTTTGACCAAACACTATCTCCAGAATAACTCTTATTCCTATAGTCGTTTAGTTACCCTTTTTGGTAAAAAATTACTAACACTCTTAATAATTTTGTAAATGTAACCCTCCATTTTCAAACGTCAGAATTTGGCCCCAACTATGCTACCAAAATGGAGAGTCAAGGTTGGGAATGGACCTAAGAAATCCTATCCATTTTTGGAGTTTGAGTTGTTCCGAATCCTATGTTACAACTCTCCGAGGGGATAGCCATCGTTAAAGGACTACCAAGGGCCGCCTAAAGCAAACAAGCAAGCGCAACATAGGAATCTCACGGTCCAAACTATGGAAGAGACTGCAGGATATGTTGACACATATCCTTCACCAATTACTATAAACAACTTCCTCCGTTTACCTTGTTATTGACTCATACAAACACTTTTCGTATGGAGGTCACTCCCTAGGTGACATGAAGCGTCATATGAATCTCACGGTGTAAAATATGTGGAGACATGCAGTTGAAATCATATATATCATATAATTGATTTATGTTTGAACAACTTCCCCTTATTCATCGAAATCCATATTTATGCTAAAAATACTTTCCGTATGAAGGTCACTCCCAGGGTGACACGAAGTACTGTTTAAATCTGGATTGTGAACTCTTAGGGACATGAGAACTAAAAATAACGTATCATATATGTTATTAATCTCCCACTGAAGTGTTCTAATAATTTTATCACATAGAAGTTATTAAACTTCCACTAAAGTGTTCTATTAATTGAGTAAATTTATACTTTGGTTCATTTTGGCTAAACAAACTACCTTAAGTCTATGTGGTTTATCTAAGTATAACGCTTATAATTGGATTTTAACCTACGATGTCTAGGTGATAAACCGTTTTATTACCTCACACCGCTCACATATACTTATAAAATCGGTTAACAACGCTCAATAATTCAGCCATAATCCCCAAGTAGGAGGTGTTCCGTAGACTGTCAACTTAAATACCCCCAGCCTTAGATAGGATTATATACCGGTTGAGTTTGTAACCCGAGTTTTGCAAGTTTTAACTATTAAAACGAGTGGTTAACCTACATGAGCATGCAACTGTTCTTTATTATGGATTTTAAACGTCTAACCCAATTTTATAACAGCTTACAAAATTTTAGACATACTAAACATCCACAACATACATCAAAGGCATTCAATATTTAATTTAACAATTATATTAAATACAATGAACCCTAACATGCATACTATGTATTATAACATATTATAACATACTTTCAATGCATGTAACATGCTTCCTATGGTGGGATTTTAAATCTACATGGCATACTGTATGCACATACAAGATTTATTTAAATATAACATACATCAAATGCATAAATAATTAAAAACAAACTGATATGGTTTTAGTTTTGGCATAAACATGCAAATAAAAGCCTAATTATTACAAAACAGCTTCAAAACCGCTTCTGAACTGCTCGAACCGCTCTAAAATGAACCCAAACCACTTGAACCAGACCAGAAGAGTCTGAACCGGACCAGCCAAAAACCTTTTGAGGCTGAACTGAACAGGACCTCGAGAAAATCGGTCGAACTGGTTACTCTCGATCCATGCTTAAAATCTCACTGAGGCTCATCGTGTAGCTCAATCGTTTAGCAATCTCTAGCTCTAAACGATCTCGATCTAAACAATCTCGCTCTAAACAATCTCGCGCATAACCTATCGCATAGCTACTGCGCCTATCGTTTAGCTCCACCGTGTAGCGCTGACGACCATCATCTAGCACAATCGTCTAGTGTCTGCTTGATTGTGTAGCTGTTGGGTTTTATGTCCTAAAACTCGTAGTTTGTAAAATGATAAACATTTTCTATAATCAATATACTCATTATTGATTTCATAAATTGTGTGAAAGTCTAAATCCAATAAACTAAGACCCATGACTATTTCATGAGTACTCGAACTTTATGTGGAGACATAAGAGCTGTCTCTTATACACATCTAGATGTGTATAAGAGACAGATCCTATGCAATGAGTTTGCATAAGATCGGACCAAGAAATAAATCACTCTTACTTTATAACGTTGTTTACTGTATAAGACTGACTATTTCACCTAGATGACCTAGGTAACTCGATCTTAAACCTGAGCTAACTATGAACTTCTGTCTATTTGGGATTATCCTTAGATTTGCATAGGTGAGGATTGACTCAACAGCGCCAGATCAATAAGACTCCCATTTCAGGGGTAAGACCTAATAGATAGTGATAACTTGTAGAAATACAAGTTATTTATGCTGCCTTATCTAGATATTGCGTCCAAAAGTGAATAAATATGCGCCAATTGTATGAAAATTAGCTTAGAAATACAATAATTATGAATTATCGCAATTACACCCACTAACATCATTAAGCTGGAAGAAAATGAGATTTTTACTCAATTTTGTAGGAAACCAAGTCATAATGGCAGCAGGGATCTTTGCACAGAGCTTCGATTGGGTATATGGCAGGTCGGATCTGAGATTCACCTCTCGGCCTTATCTTGTTCTCTTCCCGGATTTCTTCTCTCCAACACTCAGCTCAACCTTTTCTCTCTAAAATCTTACAACACTTAGCCGCGTATCAAATAGCATACTTTTCTCTGAAATCAATGGGGTATTTATAGGAGCAGATCTTTGACTTCGGCCTTGTGGTCCCTACTTGATTGTTATAGTAATTCCGGAGATGGAGGGATATTATTCCTTCTGTTATGCAATCAGACTATCAATTCTGCACAACCGTTAGTTGTACACGTGTCTCAATCCTCTGCTCTCACGTTGCTCAGTTGCATCTTTCGATCATAGGTTCGTATGCGGTGTTTGTTTTTATTACTACATGCGGTTGAAGCGTAGCTCTGGACCAACTATCGCATTGCGCCGTCACTTTGGTAATCATCTCTTCATAGTTGATCGATGGGCGCAATGTGGAAGAGATGCATTAATTAGTTTCTCATGAGCCTTGAGCGCAAGTGGTGACTTGGTCTTCTGTAAAACAGAGTAAAGTTTGGCTTGTCTTCCATCTTTTTGGCGTTAGTGGGTATAATCGCAAACATTTATAATTATTGTCATCCTAGGCTGATTTTCATACAATTAGCGCATAATTACTAACTTTTGGCTGCAATATCTAGATAAGATGGCATAAATAACTTGTATTTCTATAAGTTATCACACCCCCAAATTTAGATATATACTTGTCCTCAAGCATATCTTCTACTAAGGCAATCATGCTCCATTCCTATCCTATATTTCTACGATGACTGGTTGCTCCGAATGTTATACTTAGGCTCATTACCTGACATCACACTTTCCTTCTATCCTTGCTAATTCTTAGCAAGCCCTACTTTATTCTTCTATGTAACAAAATTCTGCTCAAAGACACTTTTCTAGTTTTCAAAATAGAATGTTTATCTCTTCTTTATCAAAACAACTTGATGTATCTATATGCGGTGAGCAAAGCTTTGCTTCATTTATTCACTTAGAGACAGTTGGTCATGGTTACACTCTTCGTTTTGGCTTGTCCCCACGGGTGTCATGCGAACATCCAACTACTGTTGTGTGCCAGTTTTAACTTTAACTTATGATAATCAGAGGATTGTCTCTTGCATTCTTTTATTTTTTTTTCTCTTTTTGGTTTATACTACGTTGTTCTTGGAAACCCACCTTTGTTTTGGCTTGCTTCTATGGTGTCATACGAGCATCCAACTACGAGCAGGCTCCTTTCACAACTAAACTTTTATCAGGTTGGGAACAGTTTTGCAACTTTCCCTTGCGCTGACATTGGAGTTTTGCATAAATTAATTTTTTTTAATGGACACATTTTCTGAAATACTGCATACTTTTGATTTCATCTGCTCAGACCTTCCCTACCCTCAAATTTAAAGATGAGCAAGGTTCTCATTGCGTTGTTTGGATAGACTAGACAAACACTTAGAAGAAGATTTCAAAAAGAAGGTTTGAGCAGAACTTTGAAAGGTAAAAGGTAAAGTATTGCTAAACTAAGAGTTAACTAAGTGTTAGTCAGAATTTACTAAGTATGGGAAATGTTTCTAAGTGTGACACATAATACATCATAGCAACGCAATGAAGATTGTAAAAATACAAGACTAAAAATATAGCAAAGATTAACAAAGGAAGATAAAGAAAGAGGCACAGGCAAAGAGTTGAGTGAATTATGTACTTTGATTGTATTGACTATTAACAAAGTATGCGAATATATTACAAATGATTGCATTACAAAAAATTTTCTATTACTTGTACAGGAGTCAAATAATTTGATTAACTTACAAAATAATAAAAGAAGAGCAAGACGAGCACATGATTTAAAATTTGCACTATGCTTCCAATAAACACAGATACATTTTTGCCAAGGACGGGCAACACGCATACATCCCCGCAACACACCCCTTACCTAAACACATTTCTGGAGGATACCTCAACATAGTGCATTTAACTAAGGCCGGGAAAAGGACGTATACGTGCGCAACACACCCCTTAACTTAATGCATTTGGGTGTACTAGATGCATATCTTTTCTTATTTCCACTTACTACACCCATCCTCTCATTTCAGTTTATTTTCCTCTCTTCATAATTTATCAAAAATGTAGGTCGTAAAGACCTTGCGGTAATTTATCTCAACCTTCACAAAATTATACGACCGTCGCTACTACATTTAAAGTATGGGAACCTATGCGAAATTAAATTGCCAAAACATTAAAGACTAATCCTACTACACAATAATTACGAAATTAAGAAAACTGTAAAAGAAAGAGATAAAGAAAGCAAGTAAACATAGATATGAAGGCCGATTGAAAGAAGTTCTTAGAGTTACCGCAATCTTTTTCCCTGCAAGCTGTCTAATCTTGCTTGCCCAAGTCAATGTTATCCATGCAGCGATCGAAGTCGCCTCCATAGTAGGGTTTGATCCGCTGACCATTGACTTTGAATGCGCTGCTCCTATCTAAAGTTGTTAATTCCACTGCTCCGTGAGGAAAGATTGACTTGATTCGAAATGGCCCCGACCAGCGAGACTTCAACTTTCCTGGGAACAGTCGCAAACGTGCATTAAATAACAACACCTGTTGGCCTTTGGTGAATGTCTGGTCATTGATGCGGTCGTTGTGCCATTTCTTCATTTTATCCTTATATATCTTGGCATTTTCATAGGCATCCCTTTGCCATTCGACCAGCTGATTCAATTGCAACTTCCGAACTTTCCCCGCACTGGCTAAATCAAACTTCAACTTCTTGCAGGCCCACATCGCCTTGTTTTCCAACTCAAGCGGCAGATGACAAGCTTTCCCGAAGACTAGGGCGTACAGAGATATGTCAATTGGTGTTTTGTAGGCAGTCCTATAAGCCCATAGCGTTTCATTAAGCTTGGGTGACCAATCCCTCCTGGTAGTATTAACTACCTTCTCCGAGATAGTTTTGATCTCTCTGTTAGAAATCTCTGCCTACCCATTAGTCTGTGGGTGATAAGCAGTTGCAACTCGATGGTTGATGTTGAATTTAGTCAACAGGTTAGCAATTATGCGGTTGATAAAGTGAGATCCCTCATCGTTGATTAAAGCCCGTGGCATCCCATATCGAGCGAAAATGTTTTTCTTCAGAAACTTCGCCATAGTGGCTGCATCATTCTTGGCACATGCGATGGCCTTGACCCATTTTGATACATAATCAACCGCAACCAGAATATATTGATGACCTTCGGATGGTGGAAATGGGCCCATGAAGTCAATTCCCCAAACATCGAATAATTCAACTTCTAAGATTGACGACAATGGCATTTCATTTCTTTTAGACATATTCCTTGTTCTTTGACATCTGTCACATTGCACAACATGGGCATGGGCATCTTTGAACAGAGTTGGCCAAAAATAGCCGCACTATAAGACTTTTGCTGCAGTCCTTTGCCCCCCAAAATGTCCTCCATATGGAGACTCATGATAGAGCTCTAAAATGTGCTTGGCTTCATGTTCAGGAACGCATCGACGTATTATATGATTAGGTCCTTGTCCATATAGGAATGGATCGTCCCAGAAATAAAATTTTGCGTCATGTCTTAGCTTCTTCTTCTACTTGTTATGTATAATCATTCGATAGTTGACCGAAGCTATGAAGTTTACTATGTCAGCATAACAGGGAACATTAACGTCTTGCCATTAGCAACTCATCAGGGAATCTTTCTTCAATATCTTTTCTTGTCCCTTGAACCTCGCAATTTTCCAATCTTGACAATGATCTACTACTTGGTTCTCGGTGCCCTTCCGGTCTTTGTTTCTAGGTAAACTCTTGTAGGAGCAACACTCTATCAACTTCGGTTTTGCATCTTTGTCATAGATATTTAATCGCAGAATGATCCGTATACACCACCACTTCTTTGTTCTGATTAAGTACTGTTGGAACTTCTCTAGTGCAAATACTACTACGAGCATTTCTTTTTCTGTGGTTGTATAGTTCTCTTACGCGTCGTTCAGTGTTTTGCTCACATAAAGATAGGATGCAACACCTTTTCCCTGTGCTGACTCAAAACTGCGCCCATAGCATATCCGCAAGCATCACACATTGCGTCCAATCGGGCGCAATCAAAATTGGTGCGGAGATTAGTGCTTCTTTCAAGTGTTAAAATGCTTGGTGCAGTCGTCATCAAAATTATACTCGCGATCAGCTTCTAGAAACGCACTTAAGGGTCTTGCGATCTGGGAAAAGTTCGAATAAATCTTCTTATAAAATCCCACATGTCTCAGAAAGCTCTAAGTATCTTTACATTCACGGGTGGGGGTAATTTGAAAATTGCGTCAGTTTTTGCTTAATCGACTTCCAATCCTGCCTTGGAGATTTTGTGACCTACAACTCTCCTTCTTCCACCATTAAAGTGGCATTTCTTCCAGTTCAGGATAAGATTTGTTTGCCACACATCTCTTTAAGACTTTTCGAGATTAGTCAAACAGGAGTCATAATTACTGCCGAAGACTGAGAAATCATCCATGAATACCTAGACTGACTCTTCCAAGTAATCTGAAAATATGGCCATCATGTAATGTTGGAAAGTGCCTGGTGCATTACAGAGTCCAAATGGCATGCGTCGGAATGCGACGTGACCAAATGGGAACGTGAAGGTTGTCTTGGCTTGGTCCTCCGGCGCAATTGCTATTTGGTCTTACCCTGAATAGCCATCAAGAAAACAGAAAAATTCATTCCCAGCAAATCTATCTAACATCTGATCAATGAACGGGAGTGGAAAGTGGTCCTTTTTAGTGGCCAAATTCAGTTTACGATAATCCATGCATATTCTCCATCCCATAGTTGTCCTTGTGGGAACCAATTCATTCTTGTCATTAGTGATGACTGTCATCCCCCCTTTCTTCGAAACACATTGCACTGGGCTCACCCAACTGCTATTAGATATCGGGTAGTTGACACCGGCATCCAGCCACTTTACTATTTCCTTCTTTACAACCTCCTTCATGGCAGGGTTCAAGTGGCGTTGCCTTTCTACTAATCCATTCTTTCCTTCTTCTAGACGAATCTTATACATGCAATACGAGGGACTGATTCCTCGAATGTCCGCCAAGGTCCATCCTAAGGCTTTTTCGTTATTTCTTAGGATCTGTATGAGAGCATCTTCTTTCTCCTTACTCAATGATGCAGAAAAAATAACTGGTAACATGTCATTACTCCCTAAGTAAGCATGCTTTAAGTGCACTAGCAATGACTTTAACTCTAACACAGAAGGCACTTCTAAAGATGGATTAATGTGCTGCGTTGTTCGTTCAGATAACTTGAGCGGTTCGAAATTAGATTCAACATGAATTGCGACACAGTCTTCCTCCTCGAAATTAGATTCAGCATGAGTACGTTGAACTTTACTTCTTGATCATCGACCCGGATGGTCAATTCTCCTTTTTTCACGTCGATCAATGCTCGCCCTGTTGCGAGAAATGGGCGTCGCAGGATGATAGGAATTTCTCTATCTGCCTCATAATCCAGTATAACAAAATCTGCGGGAAAGATAAACTTGTCCATCTGTATGAGAACATCTTCTATCTTGCCCTCCGGAAGCTTAATAGATCTATCGGCTAGCTGTAATGTGATCGTGGTTTGCTGGCTTCGCCGATGTCTAGCTTCTTAAAAATTGACAAGGGCATAAAATTTATGCTCGCCCCTAAATCACACAGTGCGTTTCCGACCATCTTCCCCCCTATGGTGCAGGGTAATGTAAAAGTCCCAGGATCCTTCATTTTAGCAGGGAGATTTTTTTGAAACAAAGCGCTGCACTCATATGTTAGTGTAACTATTTCATTTTCCCCAATCTTTCTCTTGTTGGCGAGAATATCTTTGAGAAATTTCACATAGCTCGGCGTCTGCTCTAATGCCTCTATTAAGGGAATATTAATATGTAGCTGACGAAGAACATCCAGGAACCTCTGAAACTACTTACTATCGTCTTTCTTTTTCAGCCTGGACAGGAAAGGTGGAGGATACCGTCGTGTTTCTTGCTCACTTTGCTGCTTGGTGAGGTCCTGCGTTACGTCATTGATTTCAGGTTGCGTTGATTGAGAATTCAAGTCTTGAGAGGATTCATCTTTTATAGATAATCTTGCTTCTGGATTGGGGTTTCTTCCATCATTCCGTAACTGGTTATCATCATTAGTTAAATCTACCAGTGTTGTTATCGCATCTGGTACCTTTGATATAATAGGGGCTGTTGTTCTTCCAATTCGCAATGTCAATGCGTGACATTGTTCTTTACCTTTTTGCCCCAACGTTCCTAAACTTCCTTGTTGTGTACCGGGCGTTTTCTTCTTTAATTCCCTTGCAAGCTGATCTAACTAGTCTTCTAATTTTTTGAGAGAGTGAGCTTGTGATTATCGCATAGCCTCGCACTTTTCAATATAATACTTTAATGATGTCTCCAGAGATGAGGTATTGCAAGAGGTATCATATGCAAATAGTTGGTCACATGGTTGTGAGAATTACTTGGATTGCAGTCCGGGGTATGAAGACCGGAGGATTTCCTCGATCCTCTTGATAACTAAATTGATAGAAACTATGGCCCTCATGATTAAGATTCTCATCCAAACCGAAAATTGGGTGACCTCCCTAACCAATGTTGTGGTTGTTGATTCATGATTCATCATAAATAGAATATACGAGTTGTTGATACCATGGGTAGACGTCTGCTAGATGTACCTCTCCTCATTGAGTGCAAACCAAAGCGGCCATATGAGTCATCGCATTAACTTGCGCTGTTCCTTGGGAAAGAGTTTTCTGCTGATTAGCCACCGTCTGGAGGAGCGATGTCATCGTGGTCATTTGCTCGACCAATGTGCTCATTATGTCTGTTGGCACATCAACCCTTTCTAGTTCCAGACATCTTACCTCAAGCCCATTATCAATCCATTCGTCAGAATGTTGTGATATGCGATCCAATATGTCCTTTGCTTTCGTATATGACTTATTCATTAATCCTCCCTCTGCAGAGAAGTCGGCAACTACTTGTGTTGATGGGCCTAGGCCATTGTAAAAGGTTTCTATCAAGATACTATCAAGAATCCCAATATGCGGACAGTTCTTTACTAACTACCAGAATCGCACCTAAGCGGTACTTTGGGTTTCATAACTTTTTTGCTCGAAATTCAACACCTCTCTTCGCCTCTTTGTGTTGACGGATGGAGGGAAGAATCTGTTCATGAACCTATCAACCAACTGTTCCCATCCATCAATTTCGCCTGGCTCTAATGCTTGAGCCCACCTCTTTGCTTCATCCCACAATGTGTCCGAGAATAGATACAGTTTAAGACTTTCATGAGTTACGCCAGGCATGGAGAATGCGCTACACATGTCTACAAAATTAGTTAAATGTGCGTGTGGGTCTTTTCCCTGTAATCCTCCGAATTGTCCCACATTTTGAATCATTTGTAGCACGATAGGTTTTATTTCAAAGCTTGCATTCCCCTCAACTACTGGTCTTGAAATCCTTGGTGAAAAATTGTAAAAATCTGGCGCTGCATACTCCCTCATAGGGATGTTCTGGTCAGCGGCAAGAAAAACAGGATCTTGCACCTGTCTCTTATACACATCTAGATGTGTATAAGAGACAGTCTGATCAGCGGCAAGAAAAACAGGATCTTGCACTGGCAAATCTCCCCTCAGGTTTCCAGCAGGTGCCATATTCTCTTCTAGCAGGTGCCATATTCTTTGCGCGAAGAATATACTTGATCTCTGGGTCTACTTAGAGTTACCAGATCACCCCAGCACTCCTAAGTTGTCAGACTGCTCTCCGCATTGAACAGTCAGTACAAATAGATCTGTCCTACACATAACATGAAAATATTCAACATTAACCGTTAACCAAATCCCCAGCAACGACGCCATAAACTTGTAACTCGTTGGGATGTATGATATTAAGTGCTCATAATGATGCGATACTACTTCTACTTCTATTTATGCGTTAATTATGGGTGTTCACGTAGTATGTCATGCGTTGTCACAAGTTTCTTTACAATGGAACCAAGTGTAATTCCACCACAAGTTTCTCGGTGTGATGCAAGGTCGAACACGGGGAAATGGTTTCGGTTATTGCGGTATGTTCATGGTATAAGCGACCAGGTTTTCAATCTTTTAAAAGGAGTTTTATACAGGTATGTAAATTGCAGTAAAATAAAGGAAAGTAGTAAAGATGCAATAAAACATAAAAATACAATAAACCAAAGCTAGATGTTACAAGATACAGACTTCATGTAGAAGATGCTAGGATTAAGGTTGGCTGTGAAGGTTGTGCAAAGATGTGGGATGCAGCGACAAGTCTTATGAACAGAATAGAAGAGAAAGACAAATAATACAATCAACACAAGTTCTTAATTGGATTGAAGGTACAAATACTGTTCTGCTCTTCTCTTGGCATACACCTCTCAGTGATCGACCGTGCTCCCACATGTCTGTGGTGAAACAGAGACTAACGTAATGAACACAAGATTGCTTCCATGTCTGGAAGTACTACTCGCTTTATTTAACGCATTCTTCTAACCTTCTCTCGACAGATCAAAATGACATCTTCACTTCTGCTCTCATAGGTGAAGATGCCATCTAGCATGCTTTAGCTAAACATATTTTATAACTTTAATATTGATTAAATTCTTAGTGATTCATATTGCTATAATTATTGTCATACTAGGTTGATTTTCATACAATTAGTGCATAATTACTAACTTTTGGCCGCAATATTTAGATAAGGTGGCATAAATAACTTGTATTTCTACAAGTTATCAGCATTCTCGATGTGAGATTCTAGAAGTGTGGGCTCTTTGTGGACTTAGTGGGAGATAAAAGGTCAATCGTATAGACGATGCCCAATCATTTAAAATAAGCTCTGCCATTGTTTAGCAAAAGCTCCACGATCATTTCTCTATCAGCTAGCTGAGTGAACTATCGTGTTTTGTCACTCCACGATCGTATAGGCTCTCTTCAGCTATCGTTTAGTGGATCTCATTCACTTGACAACCAACCGTGAGAACTTCTGAGAATAGAAATCTCAATTCAACAACTAAATTTAGAAAAACATTTTTCCTTTTATTTAACGATTACTATAAAACCACCAATAACCTCCCACTCAATTGGTTATTAGAGAAAAAGATATAATTATCCAATAATTAATATTATTATAAATATATATGATAACCAACTTACCATACTATATTTATAACCTATAGTTTAAATATCTCATCTCATGAAACATATAAACCATAGTTCTTTTTCTATTTCATGGTACTTAATGTAAATCTCATTTACATTAATCCTCCACTTGATGTATCTTATACATCACACCAATCATATCATATATAATCGAATTACCTCTTGTCAATTTGAACATTTGAAATCAATACCAAGAATTGATTCTCAACTTGAATCCATTGAGCTACCAAGGGGACCTTATGGACTTGTAGCTCGAAGCTCCAACGGCACGTGAATAACTGACTAAACTCTTTAGTCATGGGATCTACCATCCATAAACTATCAGGCACTCTACTAAAGACCGACAGCTAAACTCTCCTTACTACAGATATATTATGTGTCCATATCAACCAATCAACAGTGCGATAACCCTTTATAGATCTCTCATAAGTACAGCTGGGCCAATACCGTTATGCCCCTATAATTACATCTAACTTCTTAGGTACCATTGATCCCTCTAATGAACATAAGTCATAGTCCTACTATGACTGAGTCCTCTCTTCCAAAGAGAAGTTGTGGCCACTATGTTCGAGCCCTGGAATCAGCCTTTAAGGGAGCAATCTATCTATTTACCGCTGCTTCGGGGAAGGAGTGAATTCCATCTTGTGTAACTGAGTTCCCAGCTCCCAAATCAGACAAGTCCCCAAAAAGGTAGGCAAGTTGAGTTGGCAATCTAGCCACTCTCACCCATACTAATTAAAGGACTATCCTCAAAGGCAGGAGTTCCCAAAACACCCAGGATTGAGATCATGTCACCCATGGTCGTTTAGGTGAGATGTAAGTCTCTAGCACCAATGGCGTTATATATGGAGACTAGTCATCTGGTGGTCCGATCTTATGCAAACTCTTTGTATAGGACACCCCTGCTTGCATGTCTCCACATGAATGGTTGGGCTCTACCATCTGTAGTAGTTGACAACACTTGCAAACCTCTACAAAGCGGGCCGTATCCGTAGTTCACTAGGATCAGGTATCCCACCTTAATCCTTATACTACAGACCTTTTTAGGTTATCACTTAAGGCATGATCCACTTGTATATCCCATATACATACTTAAGTTTACATACAATAACCATGGAGCTTTGTTTATTGGATATGAGTAAATGCCAGATAAAATTACTCTTATTTTATTCACAACAATGTGTATAAATTACAAACTATGAGTCTCTGGGAGAATTAGGACACCAATCCCAACAATCTCCCACTTGTTCTAATGCCTCAGGAGACTATACAATCCAAGATAAATACATGTACAATATACAATAAACTAGGGCATACCCCAGCATCATCTCCCATTTGCCGTAGACAAGATGTCGCATATCTCGTAGACCCAGACTCTCCAAGTGACCCTCGAACACTTTGGTCGTGAGAGCCTTTGTAAATGAATCAGCAACGTTGTGCTCTGACGAAATCTTCATGACTATCACATAACTACGATGTACAATCTCCCAGATCAAGTGGTATTTCTGCTTTATATGCTTGTCCCGATGATGATGTTGAGCTTCCTTCGAATTTTCCATAGCCTCGCTTTTACCACAATAAAGAGTGATTGGCAAATCCATATTTGCAACAACTTCCAAATCTATAATGAATTTCCTCAGCCAAACAACTTCCCTAGCTGCTTCACAAATGGCCACGTATTCAGCTTCTATAGTTGAGTCTTGATGCAACCTTGCTTGATGCTTCGCCACACTATAGCCTCTCCATTCAGAGTGAACACTGACCCCGATGTCGATTTACGAGAATCTCTATCGGTCTGAAGGATACTTGAGGATCGACTTGACTGCCATCCAGTGATCAAATCCTTGATTGGACTGATACCTGTCTCTACTGCATAAAAAATGTTGGCTCTAGTACATAACATTGTATACAATAAGCTTCCAATAGCCGAAGCATAGGGAATCCGTCTCATCTCCTCAACTTTTTGAGGTGTCTTAGGACACTGACCCTTAGACAATATGATTCCATGCCGGATGGGTAACAAACCCCTCTTAGAATCCTACATCCTATACCTGATCAACATTTGATCAATGTACGATGCTTGAGACAAGACTAACCTCTTGTTCTTACGATCTCGAATGATCTGGATTCCTAGAACATACTGTGTCTCACCCAAATCTTTCATTTAGAACTGGGCAGCTAGCCACTTTTTAATGTCAGTAAAAAAACCCTACATCATTCCCAATGAGTAAGATATGATCCAAATACAATACTAGGAAAGCTACTGAGCTGTTGATGATCTTTTTATAAACACAAGGCTCAACAATATTTTGATCAAAGCCAAATGACTTAACTTCACTGTCAAATCTAATGTTCCATAATCTAGATGCTTGTTTCAGCCCATAAATGGACCTATTAAGCTTGCAAACTCTTTGTTCTTGATCTAGAACTATGAACCTCTTTGGTTGAGCCATGTAGATGGTCTTCTCAAGACTACTATTAAGAAAGGCATTCTTGACGTCCATTTGCCATATCTCATAATCATAAAGTGTGGCTATGGGAAGGAGTATTGTGATAGACTTGAGCATGACAACAGGTGAGAAAGTTTCCTCATAGTCTACTCCCTCAACCTGGGTATAACCCTTTGCCACAAGTCTAGCCTTAAAGGTTTGCACCTTTCCATCTATACCTCTCTTTTGCTATAGATACACTTACATCTATAGGTCTTACCCCATCAGGTGGATCCATAAGCTCCCAGACGTTATTGAAGTACATAGACTTTATCTCTTGGTTCATGCTTTAATCCATTTATCCTTGTCAACATCCTCCATTATTTTCTTAAAAGACAATGGATCCTCAACCCCATCATTAGAAATGACATTTTAGGCTTTAGTCAAACCCAAGTAGCGATCCGGTGGGTTCATAACCCTCCCATTACGTCGAGGCAGTCTCAACTCTTGAGCTGGTTGACTAGATGTACCGACATCAACAACTCTTGTTGATTTATCGGCCTGTTGAACAACTCTTGTTGAACCCTTAGTAGTCTCAGTCTCACTAGAAATCTCGCGTAAAACATGCTTACTTCGTGGTTGATGATCCCGGATGTGGTCTTCTTCCAAGAAGATAGCATTTGTAGAAACAAACACTTTTTTCTCACTCGGATCATAGAAGTATCCACCCCTTGTTTCCCCGGGGTAACCTACAAAGAGGCAAATTTTCGAATGTGGTTCCAATTTCTTCGGTCACAAGCACGTGGGCCGGAAACCCCCAAATCCTAAAGTGGTGTAAACTACCTTTAGACCTCTCCACAACTCAAAAGGTGTTTCAGAAACACTTTCTGAGGGAACGTTGTTCAGAATGTAGCATGCAGTCTCCATTGCAAAACCCAAAACAAGTCTAGAAGATGAGCATAACTCATCATAGACTGAACCATGTCCAACAAGGTTCTGTTTCTCCTTTCTGATACACCATTCTGTTGAGGTGTAAGTGGGGCTGAGAGTTGGGACGTAATCCCATGTTCTATCATATAGTTTTGGAATTGAAGGTCCATATACTCTCGACCACGATCAAATTGTAGTGATTTTATCTTCTTACCTAACAAGTTTTCAACTTCAGCCTTATACTCCTTGAACTTGTCAAAGGCTTCAGACTTACATTGCATTAGGTAGAGATACCCATACCTTGAATAATCATCTATGAAAGAGATGAAATATTCATGGCCACCTCAAGCCTTAACACTCATCGGACCACAAAGGTCTGAATGCACAAGCTCCAAGGCTTCCTTGGCTCTATAACCTTTTCCAGTAAAAGTTCGTTTGGTCATCTTGCCTTTAAGGCATGATTCACACACCGGCAAGGAGTTTCCTTCTAAACCAACTGCTCAATCGTATTGAGGTTAATATGACCTAATCTTAGATGCCATAGATGGGCATTTTCTTTAGGAGAAACCTTTGGTCTTATAGCTATCGTTGTCGTATTGAACATTTGAGTATTAAACAAGGCTTTTATGACTAACGACCTTATTACATATAAGTTACTTTCCATTGAACCAAAACCAATCTCTATTTCGTTCTTGAAAATAAACACTTTATTCAAATAAAAGAGGATGGTATAACCTTGTTCAATGAGACAAGAAACCGAGATTAAGTTCCTCTTGATATGAAGAACTATGAAAACATTATCTAGTATTAGATAACGTCTCTTGTCCAAAAATAACTTCAGTTAGCCAATAGCAACAACTGAATCAACCTCACCAGTAATGACCGAAAGTGTCATCTCTCTTTATGGCAACATTTGCCAGGAACTGAATCCTTGGTAAGAGGAACTGACGTGATTAATAGCACCCTAATCAAGGATCTAGGCAGAATCATCATTCTCTACCAAACACGTCTCCAAGACCAATAAATCAGATTTACTATATTTAGACATCCTCCTCTTTTGGAGAGTAGTGGGATCAGTATCAGAATCTAAATAAGCTCAAAATTCAATTTCAAAGAACACTTCTTTTCCATGAACTTTATCAGAGTCAACAACAATTGCTTCCTTTTCCTGGAGTTTAACTTGGGAATTAACTCTACTAGTTTTGAGATCCATCCCTCTATGCTAAAAAAGTAAAAAAATGACGTTCAAACAAATCTCTCAATGAGTCCATGATCTCGCGTGCAATGACCATGTTCTTAACCCTTTTATCCAAAACATCAGGTATGCTAGCCATGATGTGAAGTCGGGCCAATGAATTAGCCTTCATCCACAACTCATATGCATTACGAACACTTTGTGGTGCATTAAGGGTCAAGACTTAAGGACATTCCTCAACCATGACAAAATCAAGGTTGTTTACCATGAAATACATTTTACAAGACTTTTTCCACTGTATGTAACTAGTCAAATTAGAGGCATTAAACGAAAATACAAACATGTTGCTTAAAACAAAAACACATTGACCTACGTTATGTTTTAAGTAAACACCCGTTGAAAAAAGATACAACATCCAATAAGGTTTAGCAAAACTAACATGAACCCGGTGTGACATCTAGTTTCGCAATGACACTTCAAAGGTTTAGGGCAAAAGCCACCGAAGGGAGGTCAATTATCCCTCCTCTGGATTGAGAAATTCTCAACCAACCATTAATACCAGAACAACTCTTGCTCTTATAACGACTAGCCATCATTGATTTGGTCAAGAAATCATTAACTTACTTAACAATTTCCCGTAAGTGTACCTACCATTTTAGGCCCTAGAGTTCTGCCCTACGCATCCAATCCGAAGGGAAAAAATCCGATTGGGAAAAAAACTAAAGCGACCCTATCGATTTCTAGAGTTCACCTTGATCTTGACCAACTGCACAAAACCCATCCGAATGGGGATGCTCCCACGACGCCATGAGGGAGTACAAAATGATCTCATTGTTCGATCCAACGATAGAGATCGTAGGACATGTTGACACACACTCTTCACCCACTTACTATAAACACTCTCTCTGTCCACCTTGATAATGACTCATGCAAATACAATCCGAAGGGGGATGCTCCCATGGAACCACGAGGCCAAGCATGAGTCTCACGATGTGAACATTCAGGGAGAAATGTGAGTGGAATCATTGACATATCAGATATATCTCTTCCTCCCACTGAGTTTTTTATAACCTAGCGTTTAGTTTACTTAGAAAAAACATGGCTTTGGATTTTAACTAAGTGTCTTTTTAGGTTTGTCCAAGACTAACATTTATCTTGGAAACAACTTTTGATCATCATCCATTAAACTCTTTATTATAATCTTTGGCCAACTGTCGCATGCTTTTAGAAAATCTATCTAATTCACCTTTCCAGGTAGGTTCCTAGGTAGGGGTGTGGTTTTGACAAAAGGTCCCTTATAGACAGATTTAATGCAATTTGAATCTTTTATGCCAATCAATTTAATCCTATTAAATTGATTTAAAAGATTAAGCTAGGTTACTAATCCCATTAGAACCTTTGAACTTAGGTCTATCTCAATCCAATTTTAAAACCCTTTTAAAACATGAGTTCACCGTAAGTTCGTATGCAACACTTTCTTATTGATGTTAGTTCTAATTTCTATTATAACACTTATAAAAAAAACAACCAAAACCATTCACAACGCAAAGCAAATGCATACGAGGCATTCATAACGCTTATAAACAGCCTAAGTGTCATGCTCCGTGCATTGTTCATTCATTGCTACTTTTTATATAACACTTATACAAAACAGCAACGAACCAAGCAAAATATGCTTCCATTCACCCTTATACTATAACTCTTATAATATAAAGGTGATGCATGATAATGCTTCTTGCATTCACAAATATAACTCTTATATTTCCATGATGCATGCGCATGCTTTGTTGTAATTTCATCATGCCATATTATAACACTTATAATACATGATACATGAATAATTGCACAACCTAAGGTGGGTTTCAAAACTATATGTCATACATTATGCCATATAAACCACATACATCTCATGTATATTAAACAAAAATTGCCTCAATTGATGAACCTGGAAAAATTGCCTCAAATCCTAAAAAACTAAAGCTAACTATTACAAAACAAAGAGTCTTCGATTCAAACAGGTGAACCGGGTCTTGAACCGTCCGGGCGAAGTCCGTGTCTCCACTGATCATGTACCAAAACCACTGCGATCAACTACATGAAAGAGCAAACACTTTACTGAATCGTTTACCTTGTACCTTTTACTATGCGATGAAGCACGAGGTACGCGATCGTGCAACGCGCTTCACAATGCAAGCCTTATACGATCATCTAAACAGCAACTATGTGGTGAAGCACTATCGTCTAAATGATCGTTGAGCGACTGCCTTCATATTGTATACCGTGATCGTGTAGTCAGTAACTATGTGATGAGGCATGCTAACTACACGATCGTTTAGCGCGCACCTTTTTCTAGACGATAAGCATCAAATGCTCCCACTCGTTTGTTTACCACCAGCATCTACGCAATCAGACAACCAATGCTATGCAATAGAGTAAACGATTTACCCCATCATTTAGCGTTAGTTAAATAATCGTTTAGTAAATACTACATGATCGCATAGAAAAATATACACGATCGTTTAGCGAAATCCCAACAATCGTTTACCTGAGGCTACGACACGACCAACTCTTGGTCTTCTTCTTCGCTGAGAACCGCATCTCCATGCTTCAAAATTTCATCACGAACAACTCGACAAACTCAAACACTTCGAATTATAGACTCGATTGCATGTTAATTATGCCCAAAAACATAGGAGCCCTTACAAATTAACACTTTGTAATTAAAATAAAGCTTTAAATAGAGGCAAGTAAACCCGTAAACGTTCATCAATGCCATCCACAAATGCATTTAACAATTAAACGCAATGCAGAAAACCCACCACGACTGAAAAATAAGTTCAAAATAGAAATGAAATTTGGAATATCAGAACAACCCGACTCTGATACCAATCGAAGGAAATTGGATATGAGGATTTTCATGAGCAGTGGAATGATCGTTCCAAATTCCATTTGTATTTGAATATAAATAATTACAGTAACCAAACTTCAACTAAGCGATCATGCACAAAATGAAATTACAACATGCTTTACATAAGATCAAAGGATAGAATTATACATACATTTGAAGACCATCTTCAAACATCCTCGATCATGAACGCTCAAACAATCAGCAAGACAGCAAACCCAAACGCTCAAACATTACGACTGCAACACAACACGATCACAGCAATCACGAACTAAACAAACTCCAAGACCACGAACACAGCGAATGGCCTCCAAACAACCTTGAACTATGTCGAGTTGAGTACAACACCACCACAATGGCTACAAGAAGTGTGGGCTCTATATGGACTTGGTTAGAGGAATAGACCAAAAGAACAATCATGTAAACGATTGACCAAGTGGGAGATGACAAGTCTGTCATATAGACGATGCCCAATCATTTAGAATAAGCACCACGATCGTTTAATAAAAGCTCCACGATCATTTTGCTTTTGATTAGCTGAGTGAACTATCGTGTAGTGTCACCTCACAATCATATAGTGTCTCTTCAGCTATCATTTAGTGAATCTCATTCACTTGAAAGCCAATCGTGAGAACTTCTAAGAATAGAAATCTCAATTCAACAACTAAATATAGGAACACATTTTTCCTTTTATCTAATAGTTACCATGAAACCACCAATAACCTCCCATTCAATTGGTTATTTGAGAAAAAGATATAATTATCTAATAATCAGTATTATTATAAATATATATGATAACCAACTTACATACTATATTTATAACCTATAGTTTTAATATTTCATCTCATGAAACATATAAACCATAGTTCTTTTTCTATTTCATGGTACTTAATGTAAATCTCATTTACATTAATCCTTCACTTGATGTATCTTATACATCACACCGATCATATCATATATAATCGAATTACCTCTTGTCAATTTGAACATTTGAAATCAACACCAAAAATTGATTCTCAACTTGAATCCATTGAGCTACCAAGGGGACCTTATGGACCTGTAACTCGAAGCTCCAACGGTACGTGAATAACTGACTAAACTCTTTAGTCATGGGATCCACCATCCGTTAACTGCCAGACACTCCACTAAAGTCCGACAGCTGAACTCTCCTTACTACAGTTATATTATGTGTCTATATTAACCAATCAACAGTGCGATAACCCTTCACAGATCGCTCATAAGTATAGCTGGGCCAATAACCGTTATGCCCCTGTATATGCCCCTGTAGTTACATCTAACTCTTTAAGTACCACTGATCCCTCTAATAAGCATAAGTCATAGTCCTACTATGACTGAGTTCTCTCTTCCAAAAAAACGTTGTGGCCACTATGTTCAAGCCCCAGAATCAGCCCTTAAGGGAGTAATCTATCTACTTACCGTCCTCAAAGGAAGGAGTTCCTTAAACACTCAGCCTTGAGGTCATGTAACCCATGGTCATTTAGGTGAGATGTAAGTCTTCAGTATCAACGGTGTTATAGGACACCCCCGCTCGAATGTCTCTATATGAATGGTCAGGATCTACCATTTGTAGTAGTTCACAATACTTGCAAACCTCTATAAAGCAGGTCATATCGTAGTGTCACCAGGATTAGGTATCCCACCTTAATCCTTATAGTACTGACCTATTTAGGTAATCACTTAAGGCATGATCCACTTGTATATCTCATATACATGCTTAAGTTTACATACAATAACCATAGAGCTTTGTTTATTAGATATGAGTAAATGCTAGATAAAATAACTCTTATTTTATTCATAATAATGTGTATAATTTAAAAACTACGAGACTTCGGGAGAATTAGGACACCAATCCCAACACTTGGCTAGTTTAAATGACGTTTTGGCCAAGAAGCATGAGCATATGATCTCAGCGCGTGAGATCATGGAGTCCTAGTGGGGAATGTTCGGACAATCTCTGGACAGCTCAAGCACGAAGCTCTCAGATGCATCTTCAACTCCAAAATGAAGGAAGGCAAATTTGTTCGTGAACATGTTCTAAACATGACGATGCACTTCAATGTAGCAGAGATGAATGGGTCACGCATCAATGAGGGCAGCCAGGTTGGCATCATTTTACACTCGTTACCAGATAGCTTCCTGCACTTATTAAGTAATGCTATGTTGAACAAAGTAGACTATACCTTTATAACTCTCCTGAGTGAGTTGCAGACATTCCAATCCTTGCTGAAAATTAAGGAGAAGAAGGTTGGTGAGGAAAATGTTGCTTCATCATCAAAGAAGTTACATCAGAGTTTGACCACAGGGACTAAGTCTGCACCTTCTACTTCTAACACTTCCAGGTGGAAGAAGAAGAAAGGTGGTAAGGGGAAGAGGAAGAAACCTGCTAACCCACAACCTATCGCTCAGTGGGGAAGGCGACTAATGTTGGTTGGCAAAGGAAAGTGTTTCCATTACAACCAAGATGGGCATTGGAAGCGGAATGGTCCTCACGTGATAAAGGAGAAGAAGAAGGCTAAGGCTAAGGCAAAACAAGGTAAATATGATTTACTAGTTTTGGAAGCTTGTATAGTGTAGAATGATGATTCTGCCTGCATTATTGACTCTAGGGCCACTAATCATGTTTGTTCTTCTTTTTAGGGGATTAGATCCTGGCGTCAGCTTGAGGCTAGAGAGATGACAATGCAAGTAGGCACCAGGTACGTCATCTCCGCTGTGGCAGTGGGAGGACTCCAGTTGACTTTACAGAAGAAATTTATCATTTTGAATGATGTATATGTATTTCCTGAGTTAAAACGGAACTTAATTTCTGTAAAGTGTCTGATAGAATGTAAATATACTCTTCATTTTTCATTGAATAAAGTGGTTATTCTAAAAGATTATGTTGAGATTTCTTCAGCAAAACTGGAAAAGAATTTCTATGTGCTAAGTCCGTTAGCAACAAATTCCTTCCATAACATAGAGATGTTTAAAACTTTCATAACTCAAAATAAAGGTTTCTCCTAAGAAAAATTCCCAACTTTGGCACCTTCGATTAGGGCGCATCAATCTCTCTAGGATTTAGAGGTTGGTGAAGAATGGACTTCTAAGCGAGTTAGAAGAAAATTCTTTACCTGTGTGCGAGTCATGCCTTGAAGGCAAGATGACTAAAAGACCTTTTACTGGAAAAGGTTATCGAGCCAAAGAGCCTGTAGAGTTAGTGCATACAAAATTTTGTGATCCGATGAATATGCGAGCCAGGGGAGGCTATGAGTATTTCTTCATTTTTACTGATGATCACTCTCGGTATGAGTATGTTTATTTGATGCAATGGAAGTAAGAATCCTTTGAAAAGTTCAGAGAGTTCAAGGCTGAAGTTGTAAACACATTAGATAGATGGATTAAAATACTTCGATCAGATCGGTGTGGAGAGTTTTTGGATTCTGAGTTCCAGAACTATATGATAGAACATGGAATCGTTTCCCAACTCTCAGCGCCGAGTACATCTCAATAGAATGGTGTATCGAAGAGGAGAAACATAACCCTGTTGGACATGGTTCGGTCGATGATGAGTTACGCTTCCTTACCGGACTCGTTTTAAGGTTTTATAGTGGAAACTGTAGCTTATATACTCAACTGCGTTCCTTACAAGAGTGTTGCAAGAACACCTTTAGAGTTGTGGAATAGGCGTAAAGCTAGTTTGTGTCACTTCTGCATATGAGGCTGCCTAACACATGTGCTTGAGGCCAATCCAAAGAAACTAGAACCATGTTCGAGGCTGTGCCTATTTTTAGGCTACCTCAAAGGCACACGAGGGGGTTACTTTTATGATCTTAAGGAAAATAGACTATTTTTGTCAACGAACGCTACCTTCTTGAAGGAGGATCATATGAGGGAGCACAATCCACATAGTAAAATTGTGTTGTGTGAACTTGTCACACCCCGCCCCGAGCCTGCACTCCTAAGCTCGAGGAGAAGCGTGAGGGACTGCAGATACCACCCTTTTCTGATACCTACTGTCCAATTGAACCTCTTTACTTTGTGCAAACTTTAAGTCAAGGAGATAACAACTACTAATTAAGTAGGCCCATTTTATCATAGCAATGTAATGTTTATACAACTCCAAAAGTTAACTACAAAGTTTACAACAACCACTCTTAAAACCCTTTGGAAGTGTGACCGTGTCATGTGGCAGACCTTGACCTTAGCAGCACCCTGGAACTCCTCACCTTTCGTTACCTGGGAAGAAAAACATGAAAGAAAAGAATGAGCTTTACAAAGCTCAGTGAGTGGTAAGCAACTTCTAAAGTCTATTTCAACTCATAATAACGAGCACATCATAAATATGAGGTTACATTCAAACCTCAGCCTTGAATGAGTCTGTTCTCAACTCTATCTACGTGCACGACAAATAGTTAAACTGATAACTACATAGAATGAGTCTATTCTCGACCTACACACACGGTAGATAGTAACCGTTATTAATTATAACGCTTACTCTTTTTGTTTCCCCTTTGTTCCCTATGTCTCCTATGTGCACATAGCTCCCCACTCATGGGCTCAGAAGCTAGGCCCGTCAGTCCTCTAACCATCCCATATGAGGATCCTCCCACAGGCTCAGGAACTAGGCCTCTCGGTCCCCTGACCATCCCGTGAGGTTTTGCTTTTGGGCTCAGGAACTAGGTCTATTGACCCTCTGACCATCCCGATCACATAATCTCATTCTCATGGTAGATACTCATTCATATATATGCTTTAAGACTTAAAGTAAATTACCACTCATCTTGGTAAGTATAGGAATCTTTCTCTTAGAAGTTCCTTGATCTTCCCGGGCTCCTCTTTTGAACCCTAAATTCCAGATTCAAATCAAAGCTCAAATTACTCAGATTAGCCTAGTATGGCAATAATTATAAATGCTTGCGCTTACACCCACTAACGCTAAAAAGATGGAAGACAAGCCCAACTTTACTCTGTTTTATAGGAGACCAAGTCACCACTTGCACTCAAGGCTCATGAGAAACTAATTAAAGCATCTCTATCACATTGTGCCCGTCGATCAACCATGAAGAGACAATTATCGAAGAAATGGCACAATGCGACAGTCGGTCTAGAGCTATGCTTCAACCGTATGCGGTAATAAAACAAAACACCGCATGCAAACCTATGATCGAAATATGCAACTGAGCAGTGCAAGAGCAGGGGATTGAGACACATGTACAACTAACAGTTGTGCAGAATTGATGGTCTGATAGCATAACAGAAGGAATAATATCCCTCTATCTGTGGAATTACCATAACCATCAAGTGGGGACCACAAGGCCGGAGTCAAAGATCTGTTCCTATAAATACCCTATTGATTTCAGAGAAAGGTAGGTATTTGATACGGGGCTAAGTGCTGTAAGATTTTAGAGAGAAAAGGCTGAGTTGAGTGTTGAAGAGAAGAAATCCGGGAAGAGAACGAGATAAGGCTGAGAGGTGAATCTCAGGTCCGACCTTCCATATACCTGTCTCTTATACACATCTAGATGTGTATAAGAGACAGGCTCATGAGAAACTAATTAACGCATCTCTACCACATTGCGCCCGTTGATCAACCATGAAGAGACGATTACCGAAGTAACGGCGCAATGCGACAGTCGGTCCAGAGCTATGCTTCAACTGCATGCGGTAATAAAAACAAACACCGCATGTGAACTTATGATCGAAAGATGCAACTGAGCAACGCGAGAGCGGGGGATTGAGACGCGTGTACAACTAATGGTTGCATAGAATTGATGGTCTGATTGCGTAACAGAAGGAATAATATCCCTCCATCTGCGAAATTACCATAACCATCAAGTGGGGACCACAAGGTCGGAGTCAAAGATTTACTCCTATAAAAAACCCATTGATTTCAGAGAAAAGTATGCTATTTGATACGGGGCTAAGTGCTGCAAGATTTTAGAGAGAAAAGGCTGAGTTGAGTGTTGAAGAGAAGAAATCTGGGAAGAGAACGAGATAAGGCTGAGAGGTGAATCTCAGGTCCGACCTACCATAAACCCGATCGAAGCTTTGTGTAGAGCCTGAAAGGGAAGCTCTTCTTGCCATCGAACCCATCCAATCCGGCAAGCAGATCTCCATCAAATCTGTGCCAAGACATTGGCACTTGTTTCTATCTGTTCTGTCTCTCTTTCATTGTATTCCATATTTTCTTTATCTCTTCATTCACACATCATGTATCAAACGCTTAGTAGAAATTTTAAATGTTTCAATAGATTCCATTTACCATTTTCTGTCTGTTTTCGTTCACCCATTAGTCACTTTCTTCATGATGTTTTCTTAATCTCCAGATGAGCAATATGAATCACCAAGAATTTAATCTGTATTAAAGTTATGAAATACATTTAGCTAAAGCATGCTAGACGACATCTTCACCTGTGAGAGTAGAAGTGAAGATGTCATTCCGATCTATCGAGAGAAGGCCAGAAGAGTGCGTTAGCTAAAGCGAGTAGTACTTCAAAATATGGAAGCAACCTTGCGTTCATTACGTTAGACTCTATTTCACCATAGACATGTGGGGAACACGGGCGATCACTGAGAGGTGTGTGCCATGAGAAGAGCAGAACAGTATTTTTACCTTCAATCCAATTAAGATCTTGCGTTGTTTGTAAAACTTATCTTTCTTCTTCTATTCTGTTCATAAGACCTGTCGCTGCATCCCACGTCTTTGCACAACCTTCACAACCAGCCTTAATCCTAGCATCTTGTACATGAAGTCTATATCTTGTAACATCTAGCTTAGGTTTATTGTATTTTTATGTTTTATCGCATCGTTACTGCTTTCCTTTATTTTACTGCACTTTACATACCTGCACAAACTCCTTTATAAAGAATTGAAAACCTGGTCGCATATACCATTAACATATCGCAATAACTGACACCAGTTCCCCGTGTTTGACCTCGGATCACACCGAGAAACTTGCGGTGGAATTCACTTGGTTTCATCGTAAGGAAACTTGTGACAATGCAGAGCATACTACATGAACATTCCAAATTAACTCATAAGTAGTATCGCAACATTATGAGCACTTCATATCATACATCCCATACGCGTTACAATTTGTATGGCTCAAAAAGTTCTTGATTGATCTGGAAGTTGTTCCAGACATGTCTCGGCCCATCACCTTTTATTGTGATAATAGTGGTGAGGTGGGGAACTCTAGGGAGCCTAGGAGTTACAAGCACGACAAACATATAAAGTGGAAGTATCATCTCATCCACGAGATTGTGCATTGAGGGGATGTGATAGCCACAAAGATCGCTTCGGAACACAACGTTGCTTACTCGTTTAAGAAGGCTCTCACGGCTACAGTTTTTTAGGGTCACCTTCAGGGCATGGGTCTACGGGACCGCCCGTGGCTGGTCTAGGGCAAGTGGGAGATTTTTTTTATTGGGCCTTAGTGCCCTAGTTTATTGTTTTGTACTTGTTTTTATCTTGTACACCCACTCACTTTAAGACAAGTGGGAGATTGTTGGTGTTACTTTGAATTGTGCATCTTTGTTATTCAATATTTACCATAATTAGTTTATCCAAATGAACATACGTAATACATCTAATATATGTTATAAAGTTGGTTATGAAGGAAATCGAAACTGAGATTTGGATGAGCAGTGGAACAAGATTATTCCAAATTACAATCATGAATAAAAATTGCATTTACAGTCGACTTCAAACAAGCAGTTATGCAAATAATACAAAAATTATAGCATGAGAATCTCAAATGTACAGGGGGAAAAACTGTACCAAAAAATGCAACAGCATCTCCATGCTACAATGCGCGACCGCTCGAGCAATAGCAGCCACAAGCACTCAATCTACACGACTGCAACACCGCGTTAACACAACATGAACACTTTGCGCTCATCTTTAATGATCTCCTCGGTCACAAACTCCTCCACAACATGAACAAACTCCTTCACAACACCACGAACGGCCTCTAGAAAACCTCAACAGTGTTGAGTTGAGTCTGACACCACCAACAAGATGACCTTGGTATTCTCGGTGTGAGAATCTAGAGGGTGGGCTCTGTTGGACATGTTATGAGACAGATGAACAGAGGAAACACCGATCGCGTACATGACTGGGCAAGTGGGAGATAGCGGAGACCTATCGTATAGGTTGATGCCCAATTGTTTAGATAAAGCTATGCGATCGTCTAGCAAAAGCTATGCGATCATTTAACTCTATCGTCTAGCTAGGTCTGTCGCCTACAGACACTACATGGTCGTTTATCTTGGGCCAGTGATCATCTAGCAAAACTATGCGATCGTTTAGTAAATACTGCACGATCGTTTAGCTTGCACCTGCATAGACGTTTAGAACGCTTAGCCGTTGTTTAGTAAATCTGAATTTACATAATGACTTCGTGAGTTTCTTTTTCATGAGAGAAAACTCAAAAACATTTTGAAATATTTGTAAAGAAAACTTTTCAAAATAGGAAACCACTTTCCGTTTAAACTCACGGTTACCATGATCCAATAACTACCCACTACTTTGGTTATTTAAAAGAAAAAGAATTAATTATCAAATAATTAATATTATTATAAATATAAATGATAACTAACTTATCATACTATATCTATAACCTATAGTTTTAATATTTCATCTCATGAAACATATAAACCAGTTCTTTTTCTATGCCATGTTACTCAACATAAATCTCATTTACATCAATCCTTCACTAGATGTATCTCATACATCATACCGATTATATCATATATAATCAAAATACCTCTTGTCAATTTGAACATTTCAAATCAACACCAACAACTGAATCTCAACAAAATCCAAGCTACCAAGGTTATCTCATGGACCTGTAGCTCGAAGCTCCAACGGTACGTAAATAACTGACTAAACTCTTTAGTCACGGGATCCACCATCCGTTAACTTCCAAGCACTCCACTAAAGACCGACAGCTGAACTCTTCTTACTACAGATATATTATATGTCCATTTTAACCAATCAGCAATGCAACCCTTCACAGATCGCTCGTAAGTACAGCTAGGCCAATAACCGTTATACCCCTGTAGTTACATCTGTCTCGTTAAGTACTACTGATCCATCTAATGAACATAAGTCATAGTCCTACTATGACTGATCTTCCAAAGAAAAGTTATGGCCACTATGTTCAAGCCCTGGAATCAGCCCTTAAGGGAGCAATCTCTCTATTTAACCCTGCTTCAGGAAAGGAGAGAATTCCATCTTGTGGATTGAGTTCCCAGCTCCAAGATCAGACAAGTCCCCAAAATGGTAGGCATGTTGAGTTGGCAATCTGGCCACTCTCACCCATACTAATCAAAGGATCGCCCTCAAAGACAGGAGTTCCCAAAACATTCAGGATTGAGGTCGTGTCTCCTATGGTCGTTTAGGTGAGATGCAAGTCTCTACTATCAATGACGTTATATATAGAGTCTAGTCATCTCGTGGTCCAGGTCTTATAAAACTCTTTGTATAGGACACCTCTGCTCCACGTCTCCATATGAATGGTCAGGATCTACCATCTGTAGCAGTTTACAAGACTTGCAAACCTTTACAAAGCAGGCCGTATCTGTAGTGTCACTAGGATTAGGTATCCCACCTTAATCCTTATACTACAGGCCGATTTAGGTTATCACTTAAGGCATGATCCACTTGTATATCACATATACATACTTAAGTTCACATAAGATAACCAAGGTGCTTTGTTTATTGGATATGAGTAAATGCCAGAATTAAATAACACTTATTTTATTCATTGAACAATGTGTATCTTTACAAAACAACAAGACTTCGGGAAAATTAGGACACCAATCCTAACAATCTCCCACTTGTCCTAATGACTCGGGAGACTAATGTACAATATAGTATAAAAATGTACAATATACAATAAACTAGGGCATACCTAAATATCATCTCCCACTTGCCCTAGACAAGATGCCGCATGTTCCGCAGACCCAGACGCTCTAGGTGACCCTCGAACACGTTTGCCGTGAAGGCCTTTGTAAAGGGATCAGCAACGTTGTATCCCGTAGAAGCATCACATGCTCCCACTACGATCGTCTACCTCCCGCGTCTACGCAATCGCGCAACCAACGCTACACGATAGGTGAACGATTTACCCCATCGCTTAGTATCAGCTAAACGATCGACTAAAAAGTACTACACGATCGTCTAAAAAAACTACTGAACGATCACTTAGTAAAATCCCAACGACCATTTACCTAAGGCTACACGATTCAACCAACACTTGGTCTTCTTCTTCGTTGAAAAGTTACAGACTCGATTGAAAGTTAATTTCGCACGACGAACGACACGACGAACTTGAACTATTCGAAATACAAACTCGATTGAAAAGTTAATTTCACCAAAAAAACAAAAGGACTCTTACAATTAACAATTTTTAATACTTAAAGCTTTAACCAAAAAGCAATTTAAACCCGAGATGTTCATCAGTTTCATCCATCAATGTAGAAAACGATTAACTACAAATGCAGAAACCCACCACGACTGTAAAAAGCATTCAATTCAGATCTGTAATTTGGAATATCAGAGAACCTTGCTCTGATACCAATTGAAGGAAATCAGAAGCAAGATTTCCAGGAGTAGCGGAACAAGATTATTCCAAATTACAATCATGAATAAACAATGCATTTATAGTCGACTTCAAACAAACAGTTATGCAAATAATACAGAAATTATAGCATGAGAATCTCAAATGTACAGAGGGAAAAATTGTACGAACAAATGCAGCAGCTTCTCCACGATACGATGTGCGACCGCTCGAACAACAACAGCCACAAGTGCTCGATCTACAGAACCGCAACACCACATGAACATAACACGAACACTTCACGCTCGTCCTTAATAATCTCCTCGATCATGAACTCCTCTGCAACACAAACAGACTCCTCCACAGCACCACAAATGGCCTCCAGAAAACCTCGACAGTGTCGAGTTGAGTTTGACACCACCAACAACGCGACCTTGGTATTCTCGGTGTGAGAATGCAGAGGGTGAGCTTTGTTCGGACTTGGTATGAGGCAGACGAACGGAGGAAACATTGATCGCATGCACGACTGGGCAAGTTGGAGATGGCGGAGACCTATCGTATAGGTCGATGCCCAGTCGTTTAGATAAAGCTATGCGATTGTCTAGCAAAAGCTATGCGATCATTTAACTCTACGTCTAGCTCGGTCTGTCGCCTATAAACACTACATGATTATTTATCTTGGGCCAGTGATCATCTAGCAAAACTATGTGACCGTTTAGTAAATACTACACGATCGTTTAGCTCATACCTGCACGATTGTTTAGCACACCCAACCGTCGTTTAGTAAATCTGTATTTACTTGACGACTTCATGAGTTTCTTTTTCACGAGAGAAAACTTAAAACCTTTTCAAATATTTGTAAAAAAAGCTTCCTTTCAAAATAGGAAACCACTTTCCTTTTAAACTCACGATTACCATGATCCAATAACCACCCACTACTTTGGTTATTTAAATGAAAAAGAATTAATTATCCAATAATTAATATTATTATAAATATAAATTATAACCAACTTATCATACTATATCTGTAACCTATAATTTTAATATTTCATCTCATGAAACATATAAACCATAGTTCTTTTTCTATTCCATGGTACTTAATGTAAATCTCATTTACATCAATCCCCTACTAGATGTATCTCATACATCATACCGATTATATCATATATAATCAAAATACCTCTTATCAATTTGAACATTTCAAATCAACACCAAGAACTGATCCTCAATAGAATCCAAGCTACCAAGGGAACCTCATGGACCTGTAGCTCGAAACTCCAACGGTAAGTGAATAACTGACTAAACTCTTTAGTCACGGGTTCCACCATCCATTAACTGCTAGGTACTCTATTAAAGACCGATAGTTGAACTGCTAGGTACTCTATTAAAGACCGATAGTTGAACTCTCCTTACCACAGATATATTATGTGTCCATCTTAACGAATCAGTAGTGAGAAATCCCATCACAGATCGCTCGTAAGTCCAATAACCGTTATGCCCTTGAAGTTACATCTGTCTCCTAAAGTATCACCGATCTTGCTAATGAATATAAGTCATAGTTCTACTATGACTGAGTCTTCTCTTCAAAAGAGAAGTTGTGGCCACTATGTTCAAGCCCTGGAATCAACCCTTAAGGGAGCAATCTCTCTATTTATCCCTACTTCAGGAAAGAAGTGAATTCCATCTTGTGGATTGAGTGCCCAACTCCCAGATCAGACAAGTCCCCAAAAAGGTAAGCATGTTGAGTTGGCAATTTAGCCACTCTTACCCATACTAATCAAAGGACCGCTCTTAAAGGCAGGAGTTTTCAAAACACTCAGAATTGAGGTCGTGTCAGCTATGGTCGTTTAGGTGAGATGCAAGTCTCTAGTATCAACAACGTTATATACAGAGTCTAGTCATCTCGTGGTCCAGGTCTTATAAAGCTCTTTGTATAGGACACTCCCGCTCCACGTCTCCATATGAATGGTCAGGATCTACCATATGTAGTAGTTTACAACACTTGCAAACCTCTACAAAGCGGGCCGTATCCGTAGTGTCACCAGGATTAGGTATCCCACTTTAATCCTTATACTACAGACCGATTTAGTTTATCACTTAAGGCATGATTCACTTGTATATCACATATACATTATTAAGTATATCACATATACATGCTTAAGTTCACATAAGATAACCAAGGAGTTTTGTTTATTGGATATGAGTAAATGTCAGAATTAAATAACACTTATTTTATTCATTGAACAATATGTATCTTTACAAAACAACGAGACTCCGAGAGAATTAGGACACCAATCCCAACAATCTCCCACTTGTCCTAATGACTTGGGAGACTAACGTACAGTACAATATAAAAATGTACAATATATAATAAACTAGGGCATACTCCAGTGTCATCTCCCTCTTGCCCTAGACAAGATGCCACATGTCCCGCAGACCCAGATGCTCCAGGTGACCCTCAAATACGTTAGCCATGAGGTTGTATCCCGTAAGGATCAGATCCTTATGCTACATATAGAAGAATGTAGTCCTTTGTTCTCCAAAGATACTTGAGGATCGTATTGACCGCCGTCCAGTGATCAAATCCTCCATTGCTTTCTTAAAAGACAGGGGATCCTCGACCCCATCATTCTTAATGATGTTTTTGACTTCAGTCAACCCATGTAGCGTTCTGGTGGGTTCTGATAACGGGCAGAAATGCACGTTATTATAGTGCTAAGTTATTAAACGATGAAGGTTTGCGTTGATAAAATATGTTAGATTGCGTCCAAAAAGCATTAAGTTCATAACATTGTGGTCGAATGCGTTCAGCACATAAAAACAATTAGCTTTTGTATTTTTATGCAGAATATGCGTTAACGCAAGACGAAGAGTGCAATCATAAGAAATCAACGGTCGAACGCATCGTACTGCAAGTGATTTGTGCTTGCAAACATCTGCTCAATAAGGATTTTTGCATAGAGCCGGCACAACTTGGTAGGCGCATCTGAGTGAAAAGCATAATTAATCACGATGGGATAGAAACCTGATGACGGTCGAGTCCAAATTAAGTTGACAAGCCGCTATCGATAATAAGTACACTCAGCTTTTCGGTGAAAAATATTCGGCGCATCAGTCAAAGAATTAAAGCCATCCCATCTATTCAATCATAAGAGAAAAGCCGCCTTTCACCTCGAAGCTCTATAAATACCGAAGGCAACCTTCAGTAAAGGAGCTCTTTGGATAGTTCAGATAGTTATAGAATTTTCCCATATATAGAATAGCCTTGTTCATAGTTTTCCTTTTTATTTAGAAGGCGAAGCGAGAGAAGGGAAGAGACGCCAGAAGATCGCTCAGGGCAACTCGAGAGAGAACCCGGAGGCGTGGAAAGCAGAGAGCGGGCTGACTCTCGCGAGAGCGAGATTATCTTTTGAACAAAGTAGAAACGACAGTATAAAAGCCTTGGGAAGCAAGAGATTGCTACTAGGCTCTTTATTCTCATCTTGCATTGCATGCGATTATCTTGTTTTATGCTGTGCCCAACATCCCTTTAGAGCTACTAGAGAGAGAGTCTAAAGAAAGAAACTAAGTCTTGAGAGAGCTAAGTTAGAATCTAGACTCGAGAGAGTAAGATTAGATCTGCATAAGCGAGAGATAGGGACTTCGTGATAAGCTCTGTTTGCCAACCTACATCGCATGCACCCTATAGATAAATTATGATATTATGTGGTCGCCTTATTGGTGTGTGTCATTTTATCATCACATAAATAAGAATAGAGGCTTATGTGTAGGTCCTATAGACTCATCGCTTATATCGCATGCGTTCTAGTATTAGAAGGCATAGCATTCGCGTCGAGAGATGGTTTGCTATTGTATGTTTGTTGTATGATCGCATAACATGAACGCATCCTAAGAAGTGTTAGCCGAACTCCTTCTCAACTCGTTCACTGCATACTCATCGCATCTTCTGTATTATCAACTCTTTTTGTAACTCCGCCGCATTCATTTATTTTATTACCACAACATAACCCAAAACAAATATTTTATTTCTTGGTTACCGCAAAGTCTTCTTGAAAATTACCACCACTACCGTTTTCCCTAGTCCCAGAGTTCGACCCTAGATTTACCAGGAAAATCAGAGGAATTTATACTTGGATTCCGTTGAGAAATCTTGTTGCTTAACGCATTTCTATCACCGCATTTCATCCCATAACTTCACCTTATAAACTAACGCATCAAGTTTTTGGCACCGTTGCTAAGCACTTCGGCAAACAGTGTGCTAACGATAATTTTTTTTATTTCTTTGCAGCTTTTTATCTCTGGCGACTTACAACCCAGAGATTGAGAAGTTGTTCTAAAGATGATTAAGAGACAGCCACCAACAACAACAACCAGATAAAGAAGATATGGCGGAGCAGCCTGAAAACAGAGTACTAAACAAAAACAATGTCATGGCGAATCCAATCCTACTAGCAAACGATCGTAATAGGCCCATTCGGGACTATGCATCGCCAAAACTCTACGATTTCTCTCCAGGAATCATGAGGCCTGCCCTTGATGGAAGCAGATTCGAAATGAAACTGGTGATCCTGTAGATGATCTAGACTACAGGACAATTTAGAGGACAACATGGCGAGGACCTGTATGCCCACATCCGGAGCTTTATAGATATCTGCAACACTTGTGTTCCCAATATCTCTGCCGAAGAAGTTCGACTAACTCTGTTTCCATTTTTTCTATGTGATCAGGCAAGAAAATGGGCATATTCCCTCGAGGCGGGAGAGATAACTTCGTGGGAACAAGTCGTCAAAAAGTTTATGAAGAAATATTTCCCACCAACCGAGAATGCCAGGAGAAGGAAATTAATAACAAATTTTGAAAAAGAAAATGACGAATCGCTCAGTGATGCTTGGGCGAGGTTTAAGAGGCTAGTAAGAGACTATCTACATAATGGCTTACCAGGCTGCTTGTAGATGGAGATTTTTTTTATCAAGGACTGAACCTTGCTTCGCAGACCGCTGCCAATGCGACAACAGCTTGTGTTTTGCTTGACAAAACTTATGAGAAGGCCAAAAGTATACTTGATCGCATTTCCAAAAATCACGAGGATTGACGGGAAAGCATAAAAGATTAAGAATCAAAGATAGTGACGTGAACAATGGGGTCATCGCATCCCTACAGAATCAAATGATTGCGATGATGAGTTTGATACAAGGGATCGCGATTAACAACACAGAAGCAAAGAAAGGGCAGGTCAATGCAATTGCTCAAACGACTGCAAGTTGTGTCATCTGTGGAAATGCTCATTCGATGGAAGAATGCCCAAAAAATTCGTAGTCAGTATGCTTCATAAAGAATAATCCCTATTCTGATACATACAACCCCGGGTGGAGAAACCGCCCAAATTTTGCGTGGAAAAATCAACAAAAAAACTTTCAACCAGTGGCACAAAGAGAAGGGCCACTCGAATTTTTCCCGTAAACAAGAAGTCCAACGCATAACCAAGCTAGCAACTCGCAAACACCGCAATCTTCGTCCTTAGAGAGCTTGTTGAAGTAGTACATGAGAAGAACGAATAAGATCTTCAGAATCAAGAAACGTCCATTCAAAATCTTGAAATTCAGTTGGGACAAATTGCAGATGAGCTAAAAAATAGACTACTAGGAGCGTTGTCGAGCTCGACTGAGCTTCCTCGCAACGTTGGTGGAATAGGGAAGGAACAATGCTTAGCAGTCTCCTTGCTAAGTGACAAAATGACTGTGGAAATAGGGGAGAAACCCATCACGACCAACTTGAATGCAGTGACAACCGAGGACTCATTGACTTACAATTCAAAAGAGCCCGAGAAGATGAATCCTGAAGTTGCGTCCACCCTTAAGCCGTCAGAACATGAGACAGAAGAAGTACAACTACCACCAGTAAAAGAAATAGAATGATGAAGAAAAGATCGCGACAGTGACAATAACGCAAAATGCTATGATCCCACAAAAAATGTGCGACCCAGGAATCTTCACGATACCATGTTCAATTGGAGGGGTCTATACTGGTCAAGCACTATGTGATCTTGGGTCGAGTATAAACGTAATGCCACTATCAATCTTTAAATGATTAAATATTGGCACACTCACACCCACGACAGAGATTCTCCTACTTGCGGACCTGTCTCTTATACACATCTAGATGTGTATAAGAGACAGCCCTTAAGCCGTCAGAACATGAGACAGAAGAAGTACAACTACCACCAGTCTCGAAAAGATTGAAAGAAAAACAAAATGATGAAGGCAAGATCGCAACAGTGGTAGTAACGCAAAATGCTATGATTCACCCAAAAATGTGTAACCCAGGAATCTTCACGATACCATGCTCCATTAGAGGGGTCTACAGTGGCCAAGCACTATGTGATCTTGGGTCGAGTATAAACGTAATGCCACTATCAATCTTTAAATGATTAAATATTGGCACACTCACACCCACGACAGAGATTCTCCTACTTGCGGACAGATCCCGAACACATCCCTAAGAAGAATTGAAAGATGAATCTCAATTGATAAATTCATCTTGCCCGCAAACTTAATCATTTTTTATTGTAAGTCGGACAAAGATGCACCCATCATATTGGGAAGAGCATTCCTCTCGACTGGTTGCGCCCAAATTGATGTGCACAAGGGGGAAATCATAATGAACATCAATAGGGAAAAGCTCCGGATTAAGGCAATCAAGATCCTGAAAGATCGAGAAAAGAAGAAAAAGCCACCGTGGATGTGAAAAGCCCAGCTTAAAATAAGCAGTCCCTAAGTTACTATATGACTCAATCTCATCAGGGACGCAATCCTTTTGAATATCCTTTTCCTACATCAAGACTTCATGAACTTTCTTCACCTTGTTATTATCTGATATCGCATAGTTACTTCTTTAGTTGTTCAACAAAAAAAAAAAAAATATGCGATCGTGTTGAACGATTGCGGTAAAAGATTTTGTTGTGTTTAAAATTATTTGACCTTCTCAATGTTTTCTTTGCAAACGATCAAGGTACACGATTTGGAGGCACTGCATGAAGATGCAACTACTTTATTTCGTCACCGCAATTTAAAGACAATAGATCACTGGAAAGCAAGATGTGTCAACAAATAATGCGTGCGATAGCGCAAATTTGGGAGATGTATTTTTTCCACTTTATTCCAAATTCTGCACTATCGCATCGCATTTTAATTTTGAAATTTTATCTCCACATCCTCTTTGATTACCACAATCATTTAACATTGATAAATTTAGTAAGTCGCCGCATGCTTTCTTTTTATCAATTATGATTTCAATGGTAACACACATGCTTCTATTTTTTCGTATACACTAGAGTCAACTTAATCTTAGAAAAGTTACCTCATGAAATATTTCTAGAAGTTAGTGGTCTGCTAGCTTTCTTTCAAACTGACCCTTTACCAAACTTCCTAAGAACATTGCATGACTTCTTTCAATCTTTTGGCAATGAGAACATTGCCGCATTTTAAATTTGGGAGTGAGGTATTTACTTTTCGACCTTGCTACTTTTAACTCTGTTTAAAAAAAAAAAAAAGAAAATTTTTAGAATAACAACTCCACTATTAATGCAATAGGGAAACCCATGTTGATAAGGTTTAAGTTGTCTAGGGAATTTACCCGTATATGGATGTCCGCATGACACACGTGTGGGCAAGCCAAAATGAAAGTAAGTCGCCAAGATCAATGCATAAATAAATGACCGCAACTCCGCTGCCAAGTAGGTATGAGTTTAGTCTAAGAAAGAGCGCCTTGCTCATAGTTGGATGTCCGTATGACACACATTGGGGCAAGACAAAACGAAGGCGAGGCACTTGGATCAGCGCAAGGTTTGAAAGAAATTAACAATGTCAAAAATATGCAAGGATAAAAACCAGTTAACACCCTAGAAAAAAGGTTTTTTGAAATAAATCATGCGATGTCATGCAATCTAGTAAAGTCTTTTTGAAGGTTAAACTTGCAGTATATCTTATTCAACCAAATTGATCCTATTATATCGATTTTAAAAGATTAATCTAGGTTACTAAACTCTTTAAACCACTTGAACTTAGGTCTATCTCAATCCAATTTTAAAACCCTTTTAAAACTTGAATTCACCCTAAGTCCACATGCAACTCTGAATTATTTATTTTCGATCTAATTTCCTTTATAACACTTATAAACAGAAACAACCACCACAATGTGAAGCTAAGACATGCAAGGAATTCATAACAATTATAAACAGCCCAAGTGTCATGATCAATGCATTGTCTATTCATTAGTACTTCTTTTATATAACACTTATACAACACGACAATCAAACAAGCAAAATCATGCTTCCATTCACCTTTAGACTATAACATGATGCATGCGCATGCTTTCAAGTAATTTTTTCATGCTAAATTATAACAATTATAATACATGATGCATGAATAATTTCACAACCTAATGTGGGTTTTTAACTATATGACAAACACTTTGACATATAAGTACCATACACCACATGTATAAGCAATCGAAGTTGATGAACTGGGTAAAAATGCCTTAAAACACAAAAAGGAAAGCTAACTATTACAAAGACAAGGAGTCTCCAGTTCAAACAGACGAACCGACTCTTGAACTGCTCAGCAAAGCATCGTTTCTCCATCCATCCATCGTGTACTAAGCACCCCGTGATCGTCTACACGATAAAACAAACACTTCGTTCTATCGCTTACCACTGCTCTAGAGTTAAACGATCGTTAAGCATTTGCTATATGATTGTCTAGAAAAATCCAAAGGATCTTTTAGTTATTACAACACGATCGTGTACCTTTACTAAGCGATGAAGCCTGACGTACATGATCGCTTAGCGTGCTTCGCACAGCGCTCGCCTTCACGATTGTCTAAGTGACTACGAACCCGCGAAGCACCATTGCTTAAGCGATCACTTAGCTAGTGTCGCTGCATCGCATACGCGCGATCACATAGGTAGTAACTAAGCGATGAAGCTTGCTAACTACACGATTGTCTAGCGTGCACCTTCTACTAAACAACGAGCATCGCATGCTTCCACTACGATCGTCTACCTCCAGCGCCTACACGATCGCGCAACCAATGCTACACGATATGGTAAATGATTTACCCCATCGCTTAGCATTAGCTAAACAATCGACTAGAAAATACTACACGATCGTCTAAAAAAAACTACTAAACGATTGCTTAGTAAAATCCCAACGATCGTTTACCTGAGGCTACACGATCCGACTAACACTTGGTCTTCTTCTTCGTTGAGAATTGCATCACGATGCACCAAAGATTCATCACGAACGACACGACGAACTAGAACTTTTCGAAGTACAGACTTGATTGCAAAGTTAAGTTCATCCAAAAACACAGGGACCCTTACAATTAACACTTTGTAATACTGAAAGGTTTAACAAAAAAAAGCAATTTAAAACCGAAATGTTCATCAAATTCATCCATAAATGCAGAAAACGGTTAACTACAAATGCAGAAATCTGCCACGACTGTAAAAAGCGTTCAATTCAAATCTGTAATTTGGAATATCAGAGAACCTGGCTGTGATACCAAATGAAGGAAATCAGAAGTGAGATTTCATGAGTGGTGGAACAAGATTATTCCAAATTACAATCATGAATAAACAATTCATTTATAGTCGACTTCAAACAAGCAGTTATGCAAATAAAACAGAAATTACAGCGTGAGAATCTCAAATGTACAGTGGGAAAAACTGTACGAAAAAATGTAGCAGCATCTCCACACTACGATGCACAACTGCTCGAACAACAGGAGCCACAAGCGGTCGATCTACACGACCACAACACCGCACGAACAATTCGCGCTCGTCCTCAACGATCTCCTCGGTCAGAACTCATCTGCAACACGGACGGACTCCTCCATAGCACCATGAACGGCCTCCAGAAAACCTCGAAAGTGTCGAGTTGAGTCTGACACCACCAACAAGGCAACCTTGGTATTCTTGGTATGAGAATATAGAGGGTGGGCTCTGTTTGAACTTGGTATGAGGCAGACGAACGAAGGAAACACCGATCGCGTACACGACTGGACAAGTGGGAGATGGCGGAGACCTATCGTATAGGTCGATGCATAATTGTTTAGATAAAACTATGTGTTCATCTAGCAAAATCTATGCAATCTTTTAGCTCTATTGTCTAGCTTGGTCTGTCGCCTACAGATACTACATGATCGTTTATCTTAGGCCAGCGATTGTCTAGCAAAATTATGCGATCGTTTAGTAAATACTGCAAGATTGTTTAGCTCGCACCTACATGATCGTTAAGCTCGCCTAGTCGTCGTTTAGTAAATCCGAATTTACCTGACGACTTCGTGAGTTTCTTTTTCGCGAGAGAAAACTCACAAACCTTTTCAAATATTTGTAAAAAAAACTTCTTTTCAAAATAGGAAACCACTTTCCTTTTAAACACACGATTACTATGCTCCAATAACCACCCACTACTTTGGTTATTTAAAAGAAAAAGAATTAATTATCCGATAAATAATATTATCATAAATATAAATAATAACCAACTTTGAAAAGAATTACTAAAGTACTAGAGTCTTGGATCAGCTTTTTAAATGACTTAGTACTTTGACACTGCATGCTTAATGGAAAATTGATTGGAATGAAGGAGAATTATTGAGGCTATATTTCTCATACTTTGATCTTTTTATTTTATTTTCCTTGAATGGAAAAATTTACGCAATGAAAATGCCATATAATTGGGCTTTTAGTAAATGATAATTTTGTTTTCCGCTTTACACATTTAGACACGAATATGGTTTCGATTATGTATTCGCATCATCCTCCACGACAACGATTGATTGCAGAGCAGCCTCTATCATAAGGGTTTGCAGCATCAACGTTTTCAGCTGAAGAACAACTTGGTGGTGGAGAAGGTTGCTTGCAAGGATCAAGAAATTTAAGATGCTTTGTCTCTGCTACAACTTCATGACCCATCACCAACATGCTAATTAAGGCCAAGCATATCAACCACGACTTCATCTTCTTTACTATCCGACACAAGCTCTTCCCTGTTGCTTCGGATTACTTTTTGATGATTTTCCCTTGTTGTTTCCTCCTCATTTATAAGTTCCATAATGGTTGGGGCACTTTGAATAAAGATGGAGAGAGATGACCTAAAATAAGTAGACAAGTAGGTAAGTTTCGTTGTTGAGATGTTAAAGTTCTATACAAGAACAACAACTACACAATCATAATTTGATGTCGTTAAATATAAATCGAATAAAGGCACATTCTATGTTTAGTAACATGAGAGTAATTTGTTTAAAGAATTTCATCGAATTTCCAATGCATGAAAATAAAAGTTCTAATAACTTTAAACATCTCGAGAACATAATGTAAAATGTCTTGTAACAATATATCTTAGATCTTGTGGTATTTGGTTATTCAATTATAATCTTCGCAAAAAAACACAAACTATTATTGTGACGTCTCTTTTTTAGTAAAACGAAAAATCTACCAATAATAAATAAATATATCATCAAAGTATTATGTGGGAAGGGAATAAAATAAAAAATCTTCATGTAGTTAGTGATAACGGGCAGAAATGCACGTTATCATAGTGCAAAAGTTCTTAAACAATGTTGGATTACGTTGATAGAATATGTTAAACTATGTCCATTAAGCATAAATTCTATAGTATTGCGGGCACACGCGTCCAACGCATTAGAGCAGTTGATCTCTATATTTTTGTGCAGAATAATGCATTATCCTAGTGCAAAGAATGCGATCATAGGAATACATCGGTCGAGCGCAACTTCACCGCAAGACTTTGGGTTGATCGTGCTCCCAAACATTCACCCAAGAAAATTCATTGCAACTTGATTGGCGCAAATGATGAGCACATCCGGACGAAAAGACAACTAAGATTCTTGGGACAGAAAGCTGACGCCAGTCGGATCCGAATTAAGTTGACAACCGATAACGGTCACAAGTACATCCAGCTTTATTGGTGACAATTATCCGAGGCGTCAATCAAGATTAAAGTTGTCCCATCTATACAACAAGGAGAGAGAAGCCGCCTTTCACCATTGATGCCCTATAAATACCAAGTGCATTCTTTAGTTAAGGGGTTAAGCAGTCGATTACTTCACCACCTTTACAAGTTCACACCTCTATTTATAGTTACTATTGATGCCCTATAAATACCAAGTGCATTCCATTTTACGGTGAAACTAGAGAAAAGTGGTGACACCAAAGATCGTCCAAGGCAGCTCGAGAGAGAACATTGGGGCGTAAGAGAAGAGAGCGGGCCCACTCTCACGAAAGCGAGACAATCTTTAGAGCACAAGTAGAAACAGTGTAATGCCTAGTGGCAAGAAATTGCTCCAGGCTCTTTACTATACTTGCATTCTTATTTTGTTCTTCATCTTATATCTATTCAATGGAAGTTCTATTTCTACATCTGCTCACTCTCTTAATATGCATGAGTAGCCAAACTAGTTGAATGGGTTGAGAGGAACTAAGCTAACATGATCTAGGAAGTTCATTGCCTGCGATTGTCTTGTTTATGTTGTGCAAAATACACCTTTAGAGTTACTCGAGAGAGAATCGAAAGAAAGAACCTAATGTCTTGAGCGAGCTAGGTTAGAATCTTGACTTGAAAGAGCAAGACTAGGCTTGCATAAACAAGAGATAGGAACATAGAGATAAGCTATGTTTGTCAACTTGCATCGCATGCATCCTAGGAATGGGAATGATATTATGTGGTTGCATATTTGTGTGAATGTCATCGCATAAATAGAGATAGAGGTTTATGTGTAAACCCTCTAGCTTTAGAAGCCGAAGCATTCACGCCGAGAGGTGGTTTACTATTGTATGCATGTGGCATGATCGCAAAGCATGAATGCATCCTAGGGAGTGTTAGTCGAATCCCTTCTCAACCCGTTGACCGAATACTCATCGTATTTCTCGTTTACCAACTCTTTTCAAACTCTGCTGCATTTATTATTATTTTCATCAACGCAACAACAACCCAACACTTACTATTTACTTGGTTACTACAAAGTTTTCATAAATATTACCAACATAACTGTTTTCACAAGTCCCTGTGTTCGACCCTGGACTTATCAGGAAACTCAGAGGAATTTACACTTGGATTCCGCTGTGGAAACTTGAGTGCACAATGCTATTCATCAACACATATCATCCATAATTCCACACTTCATAAATCCAAGCATCAAGTTTTTGGCACCGTTGCCGGGGACTTCGGAAAAATAGTTGTTAACGGTAGTTTTTGTGAATTCATTGCAGAACTTTCAATATCTGGGGAACTACAACCCGGAGATTGAGAGAACATTCAAAGGAGACTGAGAGAATGCCAACAACAACCACAGTCCGATAAAGAAGAAATGGTGGAGCAGCCTAGGAATGAAGCACCAAACAACAACATTGTCATGGAAAATCCAATTCTGTTGGCAAACGATCGTAGTAGGCCCATTAGGGACTATGCATCGCCAAACCTTTATGATTTCTCTCCAGGAATCATGAGGCCCGCCTTAGATGGAAGCAGATTTGAAATGAAACTGGTTATATTGCAGTTGATCCAGGCTGCAGGTCAATGCAGAGATAAGCGTTGCGAAGATCTGCACGCCCACCTCCGAAGTTTTATTGAAATCTGCAATACTTTTATGTTCCCAAACATCTCTGCTGAGGAGGTTCAATAACGTTGTTCCCATTTTCTCACTGTGATCAGGCTAGGAAATGGGCTTATTCGCTCGAACCGGGAGAGATCACTTCTTGGCAGCAGGTGGTGGAGAAGTTTATGAAGAAGTATTTCCCACCTACAGAGAATGCCAGACGAAGAAAGCTTATTACTAATTTTGAACAAGATATGGACGAATCGCTAAGTGATGCCTGGGCGAGGTTTAAGAGGTTGGTCTGAGATTGTCCGCATAATGGGCTACCAGATTGCCTGCAAATGGAAATTTTCTACCACGGTTTGAACCCTGCTTCGTAGACCGCTACCAATGAGGCAGCAGTCGGTGGTCTGCTTGATAAGACTTATGATGAGGTGATGAATATCCTGGATCGCATCTCGAAGAATCATGAAGATTAGAGGGAGAGCGACCAGAGATTAAGACTCAAATATTCGGACGCAAATAACGAAGCTATTGTGTCATTGCAAAATCAAATGACCGCAATGATGAATTTGATTCAAGGAATGATGATCAGTAGCCCAATACCACAAGGTGGGCAAATCAACGCAATAAGTCAAAACACTGCAAGGTGTGCGACTTGCGGTGATGGGCATGCGATGGAGGATTGCCCACAAAACCCACAATCTGTATATTTTGTAAAGAACAACCCATTTTCCAACACCTACAACCCTGGGTGGAAAAACCACCCAAGTTTTGCTTGGAAGAATCAACAACAAAATTTTCAATCTATGGCACAAAAAGAAGGGCCACCAGGGTTCTTTCAACGCAGCAACGGTCAACAGAGCAACCAAGCAAGTAGCTCACAACAACCACCACAATCTTCTTCCCTAGAAAGCCTATTGAAGCAATATATAGAGAAAAATGAGACAATGCTTCAAAGTCAGGCTACGTCAATCCACAATCTTGAATTGTAAATGGGCCAGATTGCAAATGAGCTCAAAAGTAGACCGCAAGTTTCGCTGCCAAGTACAACTGAGCTTCCACGCAACCCAGGGGGTTCAGGTAAAGAGGAATGTCAGGTTGTGACATTGCACAGTGGAAAGACTGTGGAAGGAGAAAAGAAGGAGCAGAATAAATTAACCTCTATCATAGCTGAACCTAAGATTACGACAACGCAAGAAGGAGAAAAAGAAAATCAAGCAGTAGATCCTGAGGTTGCATGAACCTCAAAGTCAAATGAAACGGGAACCGTGAAAGTCCAGTTACCACCTTTCCCTCAGAGGCTGAAGAAGAAGAAAAACGAAGAGGTACAGTACGAACGCTTCATGTCTATGCTAAAACAATTACATGTTAATTTCCTTTCAGTGAAGCGATTGAGGAAATGCCTGCCTAAGCTAAGTTTTTGAAGGACATGGTAACCAAGAAAAGAGGGGCTGGAAAATTTTCCATGGTGGCACTAAAGCAGAGTTCCAAATCTATTATCCCACCGAACATGAGCGATCCTAGGAGCTTCACTATTCTTGCTCCATAGGAGGACTTTATATTGGGCAAGCCCTGTGTGACTTGGGGGCCAGCATAAATTTGATGCTGCTGTCAATCTTTCGACAATTAAATGTGGGGCAACTTGTGCCCACATCCGTGACTCTCCAGTTGCCTGATAGATCTCTGGTTCATCTAGAAGGTATGGTGACAGACGTGCTGATCACGATTGATAAATTTATTTTGCCAGCTGACTTCTTCATCTTGGATTACGAGGCCGATAAAGATGTGGCCATCATTTTGGGGCGACCCTTCCTATCAACGGGTCGTGCTGAAATTGATGTGCACAAAAGAGAGATCACATTGAGCATAAACGGACAGAAACTCAAATTTAACATAATTCGTGCCATGAAATTTCCTGATGAGGAAGACCTGCCAGATTCGGAAGAAAAATTGAATTTGATTGAAGAAGAAAAGTCTGATGAAGAGTATGAAGAAGAGGATGCCAACACATCCGTAGCTGCCTGCAATGCAATCGTAGCCAAAACAAACAAAGATGAAGGATCAATCACAATGCAAGAAGAAGAGCCGAAGGAAGAAAGAAAAATAACGCAACCTTCTTCCGTGGAGCCACCAACCCTTGAACTAAAAACTCTACCAACACATTTGAAGTACGCATTTGTGGGGCAGAATGAGAAGCTGCCAGCAATAATTTCCTCTACGCTCAACGCAGATCAAGAGAATGCGTTGATGAGCATTCTCAAGAAGCATGTGCGAGCAATCGACTGAACATTCGCTGACATCAGAGGAATTAGCCCGCGTACTGTATGCACCACATTAATCTTGAAGATGACCACAAAGCAACCATTGAAAATCAACGCAGACTTAACCCTGCGATGAAGAAGGTCGTCAAGAAGGAGATTATTAAGTGGCTGGATGCGGGCATTATCTATCCGATTACAGATAGCACGTGGATCAGCCTCGTGCAATGTGTGCCAAAGAAGGGCGGATGAGGGTAGTTCCCAATGAAAACAATGAATTAATACCGCAAATGACCATCACTAGATGGCGGATTTGTATGGACTACCGCAAATTGAATGCGGCCACAAAGAAAGATCACTTCTCGTTGCCATTTATCGATCAAATGCTGGACAAATTAGCAGGGAATGATTTTTACTGTTTCTTGGATGGATATGTCGGGTACAACAAGATCATGATAGCTCTTGAAGGCCAAGACAGGACCACATTCACCTGCCCATATGGAACCTTCGCTTTTCGCCGCATGCCGTTTGGCCTCTAGAATGCGCCAAGCACGTTCCAGAGGTGCATTATGACGATCTTTTCAGATTATCTCAAGGACTCAGTAGAAATATTTATGAATGATTTCTCCATTTATGGGAACACTTATGAAGTCTTCTTGGCTAATCTAGAGAAAATTCTGAAAATATGTGAAGAGACGAACGTGGTGCTCAATAGGGAAAAATGTCACTTCATGGTGACAGAGGGTATAGTGTTGGGACACAAGGTCTCCCGATAAGGGTTGGAGGTGGACAAAGCAAAGATTGACGCAATTGAAAAGCTTCCACCTCCAGCCAACGTGAAGGCAATGCAAAGCTTCTTGGGGCATGCTGGATTCTATAGACGATTCGTTGGAGTTGGAATATAAAGAATTGTGGGCAGTCAAGAAACTAAATTTCGACTTAAAGAAAGCAAGGGAAGCGCGCAAATGCAATTAGTTGATCTAGAAGAATGGAGGAACAACGCATAAGAAAATGCGAAAATTTACAAAGAGTGCTTACGCATATGTGGTAAGAATCTCCAAGTCGGGCAAAAGGTCTTGCTTTTCAATTCATGTCTGCGACTCTTCCTGGGAAAGTTAAAGTCTCGTTGTTCCGGACTGTTCATAATTCAACAAGTGCTTCCGCATGGCATAGTGGAATTATCAAATGACGACGGAACTAACATCTTCAAAGTCAATGGGCAGTGAGTAAAGGCATACCATGGAGAAGACTTGCATCGCCAAGTCGACTCCATGGAACTAAGAAACTTCGAATGAAGAAGAAAGTGGGTGGTCCCTGCGTTATCAAATGATAACAATTTATCAGGGACACAAGTTTTGGGAAACTTCAAGTCTTCAACCCTTTTTCTCCACTACTCAGAATTTTCACCATCCCTTCAGCTATCTTTTCACTTTTTCGTTCTACTACAATTTGTTAAAAAAAAAAATGCCCTTTTATTTTGTTTGAAATAATTTGACCCTCTCTGTGTTTTCCTTACAATGATTGAAGCGCTAGATTGCGGGAACGTACGCGAAGCAACACTTATCTTATTCCACCACCACAACCCAACAAAGAATGATCGCGCAAGATGGATGCGTCAGTACAATGCAGGCGACAGTTCTAAATTTGGGGGTGTACTCTTCCTTATTCTTACTTAAAATTTTGCGCTATCGCATTGCATATTACTTTTCAAAGTTTTATTACCGTATCCTCCTTGACTACCGCAATCATATAACAAATAGATAACTTTCGTAGTTACCGCATGTTCTTCTCTACCAAGTATGATTTCAATGATGAAAAATATGCTTCTATCTCTTTCGTATATACTAGAATCAACGTAAATCTTAAGATACACACATCATGAAATATTTCTCGAAGTTAGGGGTTTGCTAGCTTCCTTTCAAATTTTCTTTACAATGCATTCTACAACCATCGCATGACTTATTTTACTCCTTTAGCAATGAGGACATTGCCGTATTTTAAATTTGGGGGTGGGGTATTTGTTTCCGACATTGCAACAAAAAAAAATAAAAAACAAAAAAAAAAAGTGAGAATAACAACTCCACTGTCAACGCAATGGGAAACCCATGTTGATAAGAGTTAAGTTATGAAAGGCACTTACCTATAGTTGGATGTCCGCATGACACACGTGGGGGTAAGCCAAAACGAAAGTAAGTCACCAGGATCAACGCACAAATAAATGATCGAAACTCCACTACCAAATGAGTATTAGTTCAGTCTGAAAAATAGTGCATTGCCCGTAGTTGGATGTCCGCATGACACTCGTGGGGGCAAGCCAAAAACGAAGGCAAGGCACTCAGATCAGTGCAAGGTCAGAAAAATTAGAATTGAAGAAAATTTTTGTGCAAGGATAAACCATTCGACACCCCGGTGGAAAATTTTGTTTTTGAAATAAATCATGTTATATTCCGGAATTCAGTAAAGTCTTTTTGAGAGTTAAACTTGCAATCCCTAAGTCTTAGAAATATTTTAGGAAGAGATTTGAATTAGATTTAAGGAAATTGTAGCGTATAGAACCTGAATAAAGTATCCTTGAGAAATCTAGGGAAAGAACTTTGCGGTTAACTTGCTAAAGGAATCTTTAGCCTATGCATGAGGACAAACATTGTTTAAATTTGAGGGTATGATAACGAGCAGAAATGCACGTTATCATAGTGCTAAAGTTCTTAAACAATGTTGGATTACGTTGATAGAATATGTTAAACTACGTCCATTAAGCATAAGTTCTATAGTATTGCGGCCGGATGCATCAAACGCATTAGAGCAGTTGATCTCTATATTTTTGTGTAGAATAGTGCGTGCAAAGAATGCGATCATAGGAATACATCGGTCGAGCGCAACTTCATCGCTAGACTTTGCATTGATCGTGCTCGCAAACATTCACCCAAGAAGAATCCCCGCAACTTGATCGGCGTAAATGGTGAGTGCATCTGGACGAAAGGACAACTAAGATTGATGGGATAGAAAGCTGACGGCAGTCGGATCGGAATTAAGTTGAAAGCCGATAACGGTCACAAGTACATCCAGCTTTATCGGTGACAATTATCCGAGGCGTCAACCAGGAATTAAAGTTGTACCATCTGTCCAACAAGGAGAGAGAAGCCGCCTTTCACCTTTGATGCCCTATAAATACCAAGTGCATTCTTCAGTTAAGGGGTTAAGTAGTCGATTACTCATCACCTTTACAAGTTCACACCTCTGTTCATAGTTTTCTTTCCATTTTACGGCAAAGCTAGGGAAGAGTGGTGACGCCAAAGTTCGTTCAAGGTAGCTCAAGAGAGAACCTTGGGGTGTAAGAGAAGAGAGCCGATTGACACTCGTGAAAGCGAGACAATCTTTAAAGCACGAGTAGAAATAGTATTGTTACTATACTTCATCTTATATCTATTAAATGGACGTTCTATATCTACATTTGTTCACTCTCTTCATACGCATGAGTAGCTAAACTAGTTGAATGGGTTGAGAGGAACTAAGCTAATATGATCTAGGAAGTTCATTGCTTGCAATTGTCTTGTTTATGTTGTGCAAAATACCCCTTTAGAGTTACTCAAGAGAGAATCGAAAGAAAGAACCTAATGTCTCGAGAGAGTAGGTTAGAATATGGACTCGAAAGAGCAAGACTAGACTTGCATAAACAAGAGATAGGGACATAGAGATAAGCTATGTTTGTCAACTTGCATCGCATGCATCCTAGGAATGGAAATGATATTATGTGGTTGCATATTTGTGTGAATGTCATCGTATAAATAGAGATAGAGGTTTATGTGTAAACCCTGTAGACTTATCACATATTTATCGCATGTGCTTTAGCTTTAGAAGCCGTAGCATTCACACCAAGAGGTGGTTTACTATTGTATGCATGTTGCATGATCGCAAAGCATGAAAGAATCCTAGGGAGTGTGAGCCGAATCCCTTCTCAACCCGTTGACCGAATACTCATCGTATTTCTCGTTTACCAACTCTTTTCAAACTCTGCTGCATTTATTATTATTTTCATCAACGCAACAACAACCCAACACTTAGTATTTACTTGGTTACTACAAAGTTTTCCTAAATATTACCAACATAACTGTTTTCACAAGTCTCTGTGTTCGACGCTGGACTTATCAGGAAACTCAGAGGAATTTACATTTGGATTCCACTGTGGAAACTTGAGTGCACAATGCTATTCATCAACACATATCATCCATAATTCCACACTTCATAAATCCAAGCATCAAGTTTTTGGCACCGTTGCCGAGTTGGAATATAAAGAATTGTGGGCAGGTCAAGAAACTAAATTTCGACTTAAAGAAAGCAAGGGAAGCGCGCAAATGCAATTAGTTGATCTAGAAGAATGGAGGAACAACGCATAAGAAAATGCGAAAATTTACAAAGAGTGCTTACGCATATGTGGTAAGAAATCTCCAAGTCGGGCAAAAGGTCTTGCTTTTCAATTCATGTCTGCGACTCTTCCTGGGAAAGTTAAAGTCTCGTTGTTCGGACTGTTCATAATTCAACAAGTGCTTCCGCATGGCATAGTGGAATTATCAAATGACGACGGAACTAACATCTTCAAAGTCAATGGGCAGTGAGTTAAAGGCATACCATGAGAAGACTTGCATCGCCAAGTCGACTCCATGGAACTAAGAAACTTCGATGAAGAAGAAAGTGGGTGGTCCCTGCGTTATCAAATGATAACAATTTATCAGGGACACAAGTTTTGGGAAACTTCAAGTCTTCAACCCTTTTTCTCCACTACTCAGAATTTCACCATCCCTTCAGCTATCTTTTCACTTTTCGTTCTACTACAATTTGTTAAAAAAAAAAATGCCCTTTTTTTGTTTGAAATAATTTGACCCTCTCTCGTGTTTTCCTTACAATGATTGAAGCGCTAGAATTGCGGGAACGTACGCGAAGCAACACTTATCTTATTCCACCACCACAAACCCAACAAAGAATGATCGCGCAAGATGGATGCGTCAGTACAATGCAGGCGACAGTTTCTAAATTGGGGGTGTACTCTTCCTTATTCTTACTTAAAATTTGCGCTATCGCATTTGCATATTACTTTTCAAAAGTTTTATTACCGTATCCTCCTTGACTACCGCAATCAATATAACATAGATAACTTTTCGTAGTTACCGCAACCAGGGTTCTTTCAACGCAGCAACGGTCAACAGAGCAACCAAGCAAGTAGCTCACAACAACCACCACAATCTTCTTCCCTAGAAAGCCTATTGAAGCAATATATAGAGAAAAATGAGACAATGCTTCAAAGTCAGGCTACGTCAATCCACAATCTTGTATTGCAAATGGGCCAGATTGCAAATAAGCTCAAAAGTAGACCGCAAGTGGCGCTGCCAAGTACAACCGAGCTTCCACGCAACCCAGGGGGTTCAGGTAAGGAGGAATGTCAGGTTGTGAGATTGCACAGTGGAAAGACTGTGGAAGGAGAAAAGAAGGAGCATAGCAAATCAACCTCCATCATAGCTAAACCTGAGATTACGGCAACGCAAGAAGGAGAAAAAGAAAAGCAAGCAGTAGATCCTGATGTTGCGTCAACCTCAAAGTCAAATGAAATGAGAACCGTGAAAGTCCAGTTAAGACCTTTCCCTCAGAGGCTAAAGAAGAAGAAAAACGAAGAGGTACAGTACAAACGCTTCATGTCTATGCTAAAACAATTACATGTTAATTTCCTTTCAGTGAAGCGATTGAGGAAATGCCTGCTTATGCTAAGTTTCTGATGGACATGGTAACCAAGAAAAGAGGGGCTGGCAAATTTGCCATGTGGCACTAACGCAGAGTTCCAAATCTATTATCCCACCGAACATGAGCGATCCTAGGAGCTTCACTATTCTTGCTCCATAGGAGGACTCTATATTCGGCAAGCCCTGTGTGACTTGGGGGCCAGCATAAATTTGATGCCGCTGTCAATATTTCGACAATTAAATGTGGGGCAACTTGTGCCCACATCCGTGACTCTCGAGTTGGCTGATAGATCTCTGGTTCATCTAGAAGGTAAGGTGACAGACATACTGATCACGATTGATAAATTTATTTTGCCAGCTGACTTCATCATCTTGGATTACGAGGTCGATAAAGATGTGGCCATCATTTTTGGGCGATCCTTCCTATCAACGGGTCGTGCTCAAATTGATGTGCACAAAGGAGAGATCACATTGAGCATAAACGGACAGAAGCTCAAATTTAACATAATTCGTGCCATGAAATTTCCTGATGAGGAAGACCTGCCAGATTCGGAAGAAGTATTGAATTTAATTGAAGAAGAAAAGTTTGATGAAGAGTATGAAGAAGAGGATGCCAATGCATCCGTAGCTGCCTGCAATGCAATCATAGCAAAAGAAAACAAAGAGGAAGGATCGATCGCAACGTAAGAAGAAGAGCCGAAGGAAGAAAGAAAAATAACGCAACCTTCTCCTGTGGAGCCACCAACCCTTGAACTAAAAACTCTACCAACACATTTGAAGTATGCATTTGTGAGGCAGAATGAGAAGCTGCCAGTGATAATTTCCTCTACGCTCTATGCAGATCAAGAGAATGCGTTGATGAGCATTCTCAAGAAGCATGTGCGAGCAATCGACTGGACATTCGCTGACATCAGAGGAATTAGCCCGCGTACTGTATGCACCATATTAATCTTGAAAACGACCACAAAGCAACCATTGAAAATCAACGCAGACTTAACCCTGCGATGAAGGAGGTCGTCAAGAAGGAGATTATTAAGTGGCTGGATGCGGGCATTATCTATACCATTGCAGATAGCACGTGGATCAGCCTCGTGCAATGTGTGTCAAAGAAGGGCGGATGAGTGTAGCCCCAATGAAAATAATGAATTAATACCGCAAATGACCATCACTAGATGGCGCATTTGTATGGACTACTGCAAATTGAATGCGGCCACAAAGAAAGTTCACTTCCCGTTGCCATTTATCAATCAAATGCTGGACAGATTAGCAGGGAATGATTTTTACAGTTTCTTGGATGGATATGCTGGGTACAAATAGATCATGATAGCTCCTGAAGGCCAAGACAAGACCACATTCACCTGCCCATATGGGACCTTCTCCTTTCGCCGCATGCCGTTTGGCCTCTGCAATGCGCCAAGCACGTTCCAGAGGTGCATGATGGAGATCTTTTAGATCATCTCGAGGACTTAGTAGAAATATTTATGAATGATTTCTTCGTTTATGGGAACACTTATGAAGTCTGCCTAGCCAATCTGGAGAAAATTCTAAAAAGATGTGAAGAGACGAACTTGGTGCTCAGTAGGGAAAAATGTCACTTCATGGTGACAGAGGATATAGTGGTGGGACACGAAGTCTCTCGATAAGGGTTGGAGGTGGACAAAGCAAAGATTGACGCAATTGAAAAGCTTCCACCTGCAGCCAACGTGAAGGCAGTGCGAAGCTTCTTGGGGCATGCCGGATTCTACAGACGATTCGTTGAAGACTTTCTAGAATGGCAATACCATTGAGTGCGTTAGTAGAGGCAGACAAGAAATTTGAATTTGACAACAACTACCTCAACGCATTGAAAATTTTAAAGGATGCGCTAATTATTGCACCCGTGTTAATTGCGCCAGATTGAACACTGCTGTTCGAAATCATGTGCGATGCAAGTGGGTATACGATGGAAGTTGCATTAGCGCAAAAGAAGAAAACTATTTTGCACCCCATCGCATATGCGAATAAAACTCTGAACCCTGCTCAAATTAATTATACCACCTCTGAAAAAGAGCTCCTGGCTGTGATTTTTGCTATTGAAAAATTCCGGGCATACTTATTGGGAATTAAGGTACTCATTCATACTGATCACTCGGCAATCAAATATTTGATGACAAAGGAGGACGCAAAGCCGAGATTAATCAGATGGGTTCTCCTCCTTCAAGAAATTGATATCGAGATAATTGATCAGAAGGGGACAGAGAATCAAGTTGCGGATCACTTGTCCAGGCTGGAAAATCCCGAGGCTGACCGCAATGAATCTAAAGTGAGTGTTGTATTTCCAGACGAGCAGCTGTTCCATATAGAAGAACTGCCATGGTATGCAGACATCGTTAATTATTTGGTTTGTGAACAATTCCCTGAAGATTACACCCACCATCAATGGAAGAATCTCAAGAATGAATGCAGACATTACTATTGGGATGAGCCGAATCTGTATAAAAGAGGTGCAAACCAAATCATTTGATTACGTACCAGATGCTGCTTAACAACACATATTATCGCAATGCCATGATTCTCCTTATGGAGGGAACTTTGAAGGACAACGTACTGCAGCTAAAGTCCTACAAAGTGGATTCTTCTGGCCTTCATTATTTAAGGATGTTGCTAATTACACAATAAAATATGATCAGTGTCAACACACTAGCAACATTTCATGGAAGTACGCAATGCCGATGAATACAATCTTGAAGCTGGAACTATTTGACGTATGGGGGATTGATTTCATGGGACCATTCCCTCCTTCAAACGGCAAGCACTATAATCTATTAGCCATTGACTACGTCTCCAATTAGGTAAAGGCAATTGCATGCGCCGCAAGTGATGTGGCAGTAGTCTCCCAGTTGCTAAAGAAAAATATTTTCACTCGTTTTGACACTCCCCGTGCCATCATAAGCGATGAAGAATCACACTTTGTCAATCACGATATAAAGGAGCTGCTGCGCAAGTACAATATCCTCCACAAAGTGGCCACCACATACCATCCACAGACAAAGGGCCAAGCTGAAGTGTCCAATCGTGAGATTAAATTGATACTTGAAAAGGTAGTCAAACTTTCGCAGAAAGATTGGGCAATGAAGTTGGATGATGCGTTATGGGCATACCGCACCGAATTTAAAACGCCTATAGGTATGTCTCCCTATACGTTGGTATTCGGCAAAGCGTATCACTTGCCCTTGGAGCTGGAATATAAAGCATTGTGGGCAGTCAAGAAACTAAATTTCGACTTAAAGAAAGCAAGGGAAGCACGAAAAATGAAATTAGTTGAGCTAGAAGAATGGAGGAACAACGCATATGAAAATGTGAAAATTTACAAAGAGCTCACCAAGCGCTGGCATGGTCAACGCATATGCGGTAATAATCTCCATGTCGAGCAAAAGGTCTTGCTTTTCAATTCACGTCTGCGACTCTTCCTGGGAAAGTTAAAGTCTCGTTGGTCCGGACCATTCATAATTCAACAAGTGCTTCCGCATGGCGGAGTGGAATTATCAAATGACGGCGGAACTAACATCTTCAAAGTCAATGGGCAGTGAGTAAAGGCATACCATGGAGAAGACTGGCATCGCCAAGTCGACTCCATGGAACTAAGAAACTTTGAATGAAGAAACAAGTGGGTGTTCCCTGCGTTATCAAATGATCACAATTTATCAGGGACGCAAATTTTGGGAAACTTCAAGTCTTCAACTCTTTTCTCCACTACTCAAAATATTCACTATCTCTTCAGCTATCTTTTCACTTTTCAGTTCTACTACAATTTGTTAAAAAAAAAAATGCCCTTTTATTTTGTTTGAAATAATTTGACCCTCTCTGTGTTTTCCTTACAATGATTGAAGCGCTAGATTGCGGGAACGTACGCGAAGCAACACTTATCTTATTCTACCACCGCAACCCAACAAAGAATGATCGCGCAAGATGGATGCATCAGTACAATACAGGCGACAGTGCTAAATTTGGGGGTGTACTCTTCCTTATCCTTACTTAAAATTTTGCGCTATCGCATTGCATATTACTTTTCAAAGTTTTATTACCGTATCCTCCTTAACTACCGCAATCATATAACAAATATATAACTTTAGTAGTTACCGCATGTTGTTCTCTACCAAGTATGATTTCAATGATGAAAACTTCTATATCTTTCGTATATACTAGAATCAACGTAAATCTTAAGATACTCACATCATGAAATATTTCTCGAAGTTAAGGGTTTCTAGCTTCCTTTCAAATTTTCTTTACAACGCATTCTATAACCATCGCATGACTTATTTTACTCCTTTGGCAATGAGGACATTGCCATATTTTAAATTTGGGGGTGGAGTATTTGTTTCCGACATTGCAAAAAAAAAAAAAAAACAAAAAAAAACAAAAAAACAAAAAAAAAGTGAGAATAACAACTCCACTGCCAACACAATGGGAAACCCATGTTGAAAAAAGTTATGTTATGAAAGGCACTTACCTATAGTTGGATGTTCGCATGACACACGTGGGGGCAAGCCAAAACGAAAGTAAGTTGCCAGGATCAACGCACAAATAAATGATCGCAACTCCACTACCAAATTAGTATGAGTTCAGTCTTAAAAATAGTGCACTACCCGTAGTTGGATGTCCGCAGGACACCCATGGGGGCAAGCCAAAACGAAGGCAAGGCACTTGAATCAGCGCAAGGTCAGAAAAATTAGAAATGAAGAAAATTTTTGTGCAAGGATAAACCATTCGACACCCTGGTGGAAAATTTTGTTTTTGAAATAAATCATGCGATATTCCAGAATTCAGTAAAGTCTTTTTGAGAGTTAAACTTGCAACCCCTAAGTCTTAGAAATATTTTAGGAAGAGATTTGAATAAGATTTAAGGAAATTCCAGCATATAGGACTTGAATGAAGTATCATTGAGAAATCTAGGGAAAGAACTTTGCGGTTAACTTGCTAAAGGAATCTTTAGCTTATGCATGAGGACAAACATTGTTTAAATTTGGGGGTATGAAAACGAGCAGAAATGCACGTTATCATAGTGCTAAAGTTCTTAAACAATGTTGGATTAACTTGATAGAATATGTTAAACTACGTCCATTAAGCATAAATTCTATAGTATTGCGGTCGCACGCATCCAACGCATTAGAGCAGTTGATCTCTATATTTTTGTGCAGAATAATGCATTAACGTAGTGCAAAGAATGCGATCATAGGAATACATCGGTGGAGCACAACTTCACCGCAAGACTTTGGGTTGATCGTGCTCGCAAACATTCACCCAAGAAAAATCACTGCAACTTGATCGACGCAAATGGTGAACGCATCCGAACGAAAGGACAACTAAGATTGATGGGACAGAAAGCTGACGGCAGTCGGATCCGAATTAAGTTGACAACCGATAACCGTCACATGTACATCCAGCTTTATCGGTGACAATTATCCGAGGCGTCAATCAGGAATTAAAGTTGTACCATCTGTAGAACAAGGAGAGAGAAGTCGCCTTTCACCTTTGATGCCCTATAAATACCAAGTGCATTCTTCAGTTAAGGGGTTAAGCAATCGATTACTTCATCACCTTTACAAGTTCACACCTCTGTTCATAGTTTTCTTTCCATTTTACGGCGAAGCTAGAGAAGGGTGTTGACACTAGAGATCGTCCAAGGCAGCTCGAGAGAGAACATTGGGGCGTAAGAGAAGAAAGCGGGCTGACTCTCGCCAAAGCGAGACAATCTTTAGAGCACAAGTAGAAACAGTGTAACCCCTAGTGGCAAGAAATTGCTCCAGGTTCTTTACTATACTTGCATTGTTATTCTGTACTTCATCTTATATCTATTCATTGCCTGCGATTGTCTTGTTTATGTTGTGCAAAATACCCCTTTAGAGTTACTCGAGAGAGAATCGAAAGAAAGAACCTAATGTCTCGAGAGAGCTAGAAATAATAATTGGCAAAGAGAAAGCATGCGATGACTTACTAAATTTATCAATGTTAAATGATTGCAGTAACCACAGAGGATGCAGTGATGAAATTTTCAAAACTAAAATGCGATGCGATAGTGCAGAATTTGGAATAAAGTCAAGGAGAAATAAATATGCGATAACAGATAACAACAAGGTGATGAAAGTTCATGAAGTATTGATGTAGAAAAAGGATATTCAAAAGGATTGCGTCCCTGATGAGGTTGAATCGCATAGTAACTTAGGGACTGCTTGTTTTGCGGTACAAGCTGGACTTTTTACGTCCATGAAGGCTTTTTCTTCTTTTCTCTGCCCTCTGAAATCTTGACTGCCTTAATCCGGAGCTTTTTCCCGTTAATGTTCATCACAATCTCCCCCTTACGCACATCAATTTGAGCGCGACCGAGAGGAATGGTCGTTTTAATATGATGGGCGCATCTTCATCCGCTTTATAATAAAAAATGCTGAAGTCTGCTGGCAAGATGAATTTGTCAATTGAGATTGCGACATCTTTCAACTCTCCTTTACGATGTATTCAGGATCTGTCCGCAAGCAGAAGAGTCTCCGTCATGGGCGTGAGTTTGCCCATTTTCAATCGTTTGAAGGTTGATAGCGGCATTACGTTTATACTCGCCCCAAGATCGCATAATGCTTGGCCACTATAGACCTCTCAAATGGAGCATGGTATTGTGAAGATTCCTGGGTCGCACATTTTTGGTGGGATCATAGCATTTTGCATTACTGCCACTGTCGCGATCTTGTCTTCATCATTTTGTTTCCCTTTCAGTCTTTGCGCCGGTGGTGGCTGGGCTTCTTCTATCTCATGTTCTAAAGGCTTGAGGGTGGACGTAACTTCAAGGAACATCTTCTTGGGCTTTTCCGAATTATAAGTCAACGGCTCCTTGGATGTTACCACATTCAAGTTGGTCGTGATGGGTTCCTCCCTTGCTTCCAAAGTCATTTTATCGCTTAGCAAGGAGACTACTAAACATTGTTCCTTCTCTGTACCCCCAGCGTTGCGAGGGAGCTCAGTTGAGCTCGGCAAAGCTCCTTGTGGTCTATTTTTTAGCTCGCTCGCAATTTGTCACAACTGAATTTCGAGATTTCGAATGGATGTTACTTAATTCTGAAGCACTACTTCATTCTTCTCAATGTACTGCTTCAACAAGTTCTCTAAGGACGAAGATTGTGGTGTCTGCGAACTGCTGGCGTGGTTATGCGGTGGATTGTTGGGTCGCGAGAAAAATCCGGGTGGCCCTTCTTTTTGCACCACTAGTTGAAAGCTTTGTTGTTGATTTTTCCAAGCGAAATTTGGTTGTTTTCTCCATCCGGTGTTGTATGTATCGGAGTAGGGATTATTCTTTATGTAGCATACTGACTGTGGGCATTCTTTCATCGGATGGGTGTCACCACAGATGACACAACTTGCAGTCATTTGAGCAACTGCTTTGACTTGCTCCCATGCTATTGATTGTGATGCCTTATATCAAACTCATCATCACGGTCATTTGATTTTGAAGGGATGCGATGGCCCCGTTGTTCACGTCATTATCTTTAATTCTTAATCTTTGATCGCTTTCTCGCCAGTCCTCGCGATTTTTGTAAATGTGATCAAGTATATTTTTGGCTTCCTCATATGTTTTGTCAAGCAGACCACTAACTGCTACTGCATTGGCAGCGGTCTGCGAAGCAAGGTTCAGTCCTTGGTAAAAAATCTCCATCTGCAAGCAATCTGGCAAGCCGTTATATGGCAGTCTCTTACTAGCCTCTTAAACCTCACCTAAGCATCGCTGAGCGATTCGTCAGTTTCTTGTTCAAAATTTGTTATTAACTTCCTTCTCCTGGCATTCTCGGTAGGTGGGAAATATTTCTTCATGAACATTTCCACGACTTGTTCCCACAAAGTTATCTCTCCTGGTTCGAGAGGGAACACAAAAGTGTTGCAGATTTCTATGAAGCTCCGGAGGTGGGTGTGCAGGTCTTTGCTATGCCTTCCTCCAAACTGTCCAACAGTCTGGATCATCTAGAACATCACGGATTTCATTTCGAATCGAGATCCATCAAGGGCGGGCCTCATGATTCTTGGAGAGAAATCGTAGAGGTTTGGCGACGCATAGTCTCGAATGGGCCTATTGCGATCGTTTGCCAGTAGGATTGGATTCGCCATGACAATATTTTCGTTTGGTGCTCCTTTTCCAGGTTGCTCCGCCATATCGTCTTTATTCGGTTGTTGTTGTTGGCGACTATCTCTCAATCTTCGTTGGAATGTCCTTTCAATCTCCGGGTTGTAATCGCCAGAGATTGAGAGCTGCAAAGAAATCAGAAAAATTATTGGTAGCACACTGAATTGCTGAAGTCCCTGGCAACGGTGCCAAAAACTTGATGCGTTATTTTATGTGGTAAAATTATGGAATGAATTGTAGTGATGGGAATGCGTTGAGCAACAAGTTTTCTCAGCAGAATCCAAGTATAGATTCCACTGAGTTTCATGGTAAGTCCAGGGTCGAACTCAGGGACTAGGGAAAACGATATGCGGTGATAATTTCTAAGAAGACTTTGCGGTAACCAATCAATCAAAGAGTTGTTTTTAGGTTGTTGTTTATGGTATAAAAAGTATGCGGCGGATTTGAGAAAAGATCGATTATGCAGTAACTGAGTATGTAGAGGAATGGGTTGAGAAGGTCTTTAGCTAGCGTTTCCTAGGAATGCATCAAACTATGCGATCATGATACATTCATGCGACAACAAATCATTTTCCAATGCAAATGTCGTGCTCCTAGTTCTAGGACGCATGTGATGAGTGCAATAATGTCCATAGAGCTTATTCCTAAGTCTCTATTTTTTGCCTATGCGATGATGCAAGATGCACACAACGACAAGGTGACCGCACACAATCATAACCTATCTCTAGGATGCATGCGATGCATTAATGGCAAACAGTGCCTATTCCTAAGCTTCTATCTCTTGATTATGCGTTCTAACCTGACTCTCTCGAGCCTAGATTCTAACCTGATTTTTCCAGGCCTAGATTCTATCCTTAGACTACTCTCCCGAGTATCTCTAATGGACGAATAATGCTTACATAATACAAGATAATCGCATAGAATGAAAATCCCTAGTTATGCTAGCTAAGTGCTTCTCAACCCATTTGACAGATTTAGCTACTCATGTGTAATAAACAGAGAGTGAATAGATATAAAGAAGTAAATTCCATTTCTATAGATAAGTTTAAGTACAAAATGACAATGGAAGATAAGGATAGAGATCCTGGTAGTAATCCCTTGCTTCCCAAGTTCTCAACCCATATATTCCTGCTTCCGCAGGAGCTAGCCCTCTCTCTGATCTCGACGCTTCCGACACTCTTCCAAGTTCATCGGAACGATCTCTCGGCATAATCTCGCTTCTCTTGCTTCCGCCTTAAATAAAAGAAAAACTAAGGCTACTTCTAATTATGGAGAAATTTATCTAACTGTCGAACTAGACGAACGAACGCCTTCTCTGAAGGTTGCTTTCGGTATTTATAGAGCTTAGGTGTGAAAGGCTTCATCTCTTTTATGATTGCACTGATAGGATGGCATTAATTCTCTGTCTGATGCGCCGAATATTTGTCACCGAAAAGTTGAGTGTACTTGCTACAGTTGTTCATTGAGGCAATCCTTCTTGAGCAGATATTTGCAAGCACAAATCACCGCAAAGCCTTGTAGTAAGTCTGAGCTCGACCGTTGATTTCTTGTGATCGTATTTTCTGCCTTGTGTCAACGCATATTTTGCATAAAAATACCAAAGTTAACTGTTTTCATGCGATGAACGCATGCGACCGCAATGTCATGAACTTAATGCTTTTTAGATGCAATCTTATATATTTTATCAGCACATACCTGCATTGTTTAATAACTTAGTACTATAATAACGTTCATTTCTGCCCGTTATCATCCTCCCTCCTAGCCCAACTATCCCTTTATCCCCCCTCCGTGAAGCTCTCACAAATATCATTCTCATCCCAAACTCGAATCCCTAATCACCAACAATTTAACCCCACTAACAATTACCAACCCTCTCCTCACCGTACACTTTGCTTAATGTTAATGACACACACAATTTGGGTGTTGGTCCCTCAACCCAGCCCCAAAACGATGTTGGTGAGACATCAAAGGCATCCCCAATTCACCCTTCCATCACAATCTTAGTTGTTTCCATTGATGAGATGTAAGCCCTTTTATCTAATGAGCTCTCATTCTTTCGATAATCACTTGCAGCATTGCGCACCAACTATGATATACTATGCAGTGTAGACTGCTTGTTATATCCTGAACAACGTTCCCTCAAAAATTGTTTCTGAAACACCTTTTAAGTTATGGAGAGGCCGTAAAGGTACTTTACGCCACATCAGGATTTGGGGTTGTCCGGCACATGTGCTAGCGACTAACCCAAAGAAGTTGGAACCGCGTTCGAAGATTGGCCTTTTTGTATGCTACCCCAAGAAAATGAGAGGTGGATACTTCTATGTTCCAAGTGCGAACATAGTGTCTGTTTCCACTAATGCTATCTTATTGGAAGAAGACCACATAAGGATCATAAGCCACAAAGTAAACTCGTTTTACGTGAGATGTCAAGAGAGGCTGAGACTGCTGAGGGTTCAACAAGAGTTGTTGAACAGGCCGACAGATCAACAAGAGTTGTTGAGGTCGGGACGTCTAGTCAACCAGCTCAAGATTTGAGACTGCCTTGATGTAGTGGGAGGGTTATGAATCCACCGGATCGCTACATGGGTTTGACCAAAGCCCAAAACGTCATTACGAATGATGGGGTCGAGGATCCGTTGTCTTTTAAGAAAGCAATGAAGGATGTTGACAAAGATGAAGGGGTTAAGGCTATGAACCAGGAAATGGAGTCTATGTACTTCAATAACATCTAGGAGCTTGTTGATCCACCTGATGGGGTGAGACCTATTAGGTGTAAGTGGATCTATAAGCGAAAGAGAGATGTAGATGGAAAGGTGTAAACCTTTAAGGCTAGACTCATGGCAAAGGGTTATACCCAGGTTGAGGGAGTTAACTATGAGGAAACTTTCTCATCTGTTTTCATGCTCAAGTCTATCTGGATTCTCCTATCCATAGCCACATTTTATGATTATGAAATATGGCAAATGGACATCAAGACTGCCTTAGTAATCTTGAGGAGACCATCTATATGACTCAACCAGAGGGGTTCATCGTTCGAGATCAAGAGCAAAGAGTTTACAAGCTTAATAGGTCCATTTATGGGCTGAAACAAGCATGTAAATCTTGGAACATCAGATTCAAAGCCAAACGATTTGACACTGTTGTCAAATCGTTTGGCTTTGACCATAATGTTGATGAGCCTTGTATTTACAAGAAGATCATCAACAGCTCAGTAACTTTCCTGGCACTGTATGTAGATGATATCCTACTCATTGAGAATAATGTAGGGTATCTAACGGACATTAAGCAGTGGCTAGCTGACCAGTTCCAAATGAAAGATTTGGGTGAGGCAAAGTATGTTCTCGAGATCCAGATTATTTGGGATCGCAAGAACAAATGGTTAGCCCTCTCTCAGGCATCGTACATTGATCAAATGTTGATCAGGTATGGGATGCAGGATTTTAAGAGGGGTTTGTTACCCTTCAGGCATGGAACCGTTTTGTCTAAAGATCAATGTTCTAAGACACCTAGAGAAGTTGAGGAGATGAGACGGATTCCCTATGCTTCTGCTGTATGAAGCTTGATATATGTAATGTTATGTACTAGACCCGACATTTTCTATGCAGTAGGGATTGTCAGTCGGTATCAGTCCTATCTAGGATTTGATCACTGGACGGCGGTCAAGACAATCCTCAAGTATCTTCGGAGAACGAGGGACTACATGCTTGTGTGTGAAGATAAGGATCTGATCCTTACAGGATACACGGACTCTGACTTTTAGACTGATAGAGATTCTCGTAAATCGACATCGAGGTCAGTGTTTACTCTGAATGAAGGGTTTGTAGTCTGGCAAAGCACCAAGCAAGGATATATCGCAGACTCCACTATGGAAGCCGAATACGTAGCGGCTTGTGAAGTAGCTAAAGAGGCTATTTGGTTGAGGGAGCTCCTTTTAGATTTGGAAGTTATTCCAAATATGGGTTTTCCTATCACTCTTTATTGCGATAACAGCGGGGCTGTGGCAAATTCAAAGGAGCCTCAGAGTCATCGTCGAGGTAAGCACATAGAACGAAAATATCACCTGATTAGGGATATTATGCATCATGGTGATGTGATAGTCACAAAGATCGCATCGGAGCACAACGTTGATGATGCCTTTACAAAGGCCTTCACGGCTAAAGTGTTCGAGGGTCACCTGGAGTGTCTGGGTTTGCAGGACATGCGGCATCTTGTCTAGGGCAAGTGGGAGATGATACTTGGGTATGCCCTAGTTTATTGTATCTTGTTCATTTTTAAATTGTATTGTACATTAATCACCCGAGTCATTAGGAAAAGTGGGAGATCGTTGGGATTGGAGTCCTAATTCAATCAGAGTCTCGTTGTTTTATAAAGATACACATTATTTAATGAATAAAATAAGTGTTATTTAATTCTGACATTTACTCATATCCAATCAACAAAGCTCATTGGTTATCTTATGTGAACTTAAGCATGTATATGTGATATACAATTGGATCATGCCTTAAGTGATAACCTAAATAGGTCTGTAGTATAAGGATTGAAGTGGGATACCTGATCCTGGTCATACTACGGATACGACCCACTTTGTAGAGGTTTTCAAGTATTGTAAACTACTACAAATGGTAGATCCTGACCATTCATGTGGAGGCGTGCGAGAGGGGGTGTCCTATAAAAAGAGTTTGTATAAGACCTGGACCACGAGATGACTAGACTCTGTATATAACGCCGTTGATACTAGAGACTTGCATCTCACCTAAACGACCATAGGTGACACGACCTCAATCCTGAGTGTTTTGGAAACTCCTACCTTTGAGGCGGTCCTTTAATTAGTATGGATGAGAGTGGCCAGATTGCCAACTTAACATGCCTATCTTTTTGGGGACTTATCTAATCTGGGAGCTAGGAATTCAATCCACAAGATGGAATTCACTTCTTTTCTGAAGTAGGGATAAGTAGAGAGATTGCTCCCTTAAGGGCTGATTTCGAGGCTTAAACATAGTTGCCACAACTTCTCTTTGGAAGAGAAGACTTAGTCATAGTAGAACTATGACTTATGTTCATTAGTGGGATCAATGGTACTTAAGGAGACAGATGTAACTATAGGGACATTGCGATCAGTGTACTTACAAGCGATCAGTGTAGAATTGTCACATTGCTGATTGGTTAACATGGACACATAATATATCTATGGTAAGGAAAGTTCAGCTATCAGCCTTTAGTGGAGTACCTGGCAGTTAATGAATGTTGGATCCTGTGACTAAAGAGTTTAGTCAGTCATTCACGTACCGTTGGAGCTTCGAGCTACAGGTTCATGAGGTCCCCTTGGTAGCTCAATGGATTCAGTTGAGGATCAGTTCTTGGTGTTGATTTGAAATGTTCAAATTGGCAAGAGGTATTTTGATTCTATATGATATAATCAGTATAATGTATGAGATACATCTAGTGGAGGATTGATGTAAATGAGATTTACATTAAGTACCATGGAATAGAAAAAGAACTATGGTTTATATGTTTCATGAGATGAAATATTAAAACTATAGGTCATAAATATAGTATGATAAGTTGGTTATCATTTATATTTATAATAATATTAATTATTGGATAATAAATTCTTTTTCTTTAATAACCAATTAACTGGGTGGTTATTGGATTTTCATGGTAACCATGAGATAAAAGGAAAATGGTTTTCCTAATTTTAGTAACTATTGAAAAGTTTTCATAAAACGTTTTTTGAGATTTCTCCCACAAAAAGTATCTCACAAAGTTGTCCAGTAAATATAGATTTACTAAATGACAGCTAGGGCGAGTTAAACGATCTTGCAGTGGCGAGCTAAATGATTGTACAGTATTTACTAAACGAACGCATAGCTTTTGCTAGACGATTGCTTGCACAAAGTAAACGATCATGTAGTGTCTGTAGGCGACAGATTGAGCTAAACATTGAGCTAAACGATCGCATAGCTTTTGCTAGACAATCGCATAGCTTTAGCTAAACGATTGGGTATCGACCTATGCGATAGGTCTCCGTCATCTCCCACTTGCCCAATCGTGTACATGATCAGTGTTTTCTCCTTCGTCTGCCTCATACCAAGGCCGAATAGAGTCCACCCTCTAGATTCTCACACCGAGAATACCAAGGTAGCCTTGTTGGTGGTGACATACTCAACTTGACACCATCGAGGTTTTGTGGAGGCCGTTCGTGCTGTTGCTGAGGAGTTTGTGGCTGAGGCGATTGTTGAGGACGAGCACAAAGTTTTTGTGTTGTGTTGCAGTCATGTAGATTGAGCGTTCAAGGTTGTTATTGTTCAAGCGGTTGTGTGCAAAGGACCGTGGAGACACATCTTCAAATGTTCGTAGAGTTTTCCCTTTGTGCATTTTTAGTTATTCATGTTGTAATTTCTGTATTAATTGTATAACCGTTTGTTTCTGTATGACTCTAAATGTAATCTTCATTCATGATTGTGATTTGGAATAATCCTTTTTCCGATGCCCATGGAAATCTCTAATTTGATTTCCTTCAGAGTTGCTAATTTGGCCACTCTCACCCATACTAATCAAAGGACCGCCCTCACAAGGATGACTTCCCAAAACACTCTAGTCATCTCGAGGTTCAGTCTTATAAAAACTCTTTATATAGGACACCCCTACTCGCATTGATGGAAATCAGACATGAGGATTGCCATGAGCAGCAGAAGAATCTTTCCAAATTTCAATGGTATATGAATATTACAATTACAATCACAAACAGAAACATACGATTATGCATAAAACATAAATTACAATATGTTTTAGTACATAATCAAAGGAAGGAATTAACAAACCTTTGAAGACCCATCTTCAAGTTTTTTTATCACAAATGCTCGATCACAGCAACACAGCAACACACGAACGTTCATCAAACATAACCGCTACACTCCACGATCATAGCGAACTCAAACTAATTGATCCCCAAGGTTACGAACACCCCAAACACCGTGAACGGCCTCCACAGAACCTCGATTGTGTCGAGTTGAGTATAACACCATCAAAAAGTTACCTCGGTAATCTTGGTGCGAGAATCCAGAGTATGGGGTCTGTGCGAACTTGGTTAGAAGCAGAAACCGGAGGAAGAACAATCATGTAAACGATTGAGCAAATGGGAGATGAAACAACCTATTGTATAGGTGGATGCCCAATCTGTTAACAAAAGCTATGCGATCGTCTAGCAAAAGCTATGAGATCGTTTAGCTCATCGTCTAGCCAAGAGTCTGTCGTGTAAAAACTCTCCATGATCGTTTAATCTTTCCAAGATGTCGCTTATAAAATCCGATTTACTTGACAACTATCCGTGAGTAATTTTCGAGATTGGAAATCTCAAATTAACAACTTTGCAAATCTTACTAAAATTAGGAAAAAAAATTTCCTTTTATCTCACAGTTACCATGAACCACCGATAACCTCCCACTTAATTGGTTATTAGAGAAAAAGAGATAATTAACCAATAATTAATATTATTATAAATATAGATGATAACCTACTTATCATACTATGTTTATAATCTATAGTTTTAATATTTTATCTCATGAAACATATAAACCATAACTCTTTTTCTATTCCATGGCACTTAATGTATCTCATGCACCATATTGATCATATCATATATAATCGAATACCTCTTGTCAATTTGAACATTTCAAATCTACACCAAGAACTGATCCTCAACTTGAATCCTTGAGCTACCAAGGAGACCTTATGGACCTATAGCTCGAAGCTCCAACGGTACATGAATAACTGATTAAACTCTTTAGTCACGGGATCCACCATCCGTTAACTTCCAGACACTCCACTAAAGACCAAAAATGAACTCTTTTTACTACAGATATATTATGTGTGCATCTTAACCAATGAACAGTGCGACAACCCTTCATAGATCGCTCGTAAGTACAGCTCGGTCAATAACCTTTATGCCCCTGCAGTTACATCTAACTTCTTAGGTACCACTAATTCCTCTAATGAACATAAGTCATAGTTCTACTAGGACTGAGTCCTCTCTTCCAAAAAGAAGTTGTGGCCACTATGTTCAAGCCTCGGAATCAGCCCTTAAGGGAGCAATCTATTTACTTACCCCTACTTTGGTAAGGAGTGAATTCCATCTTGTGTAAGTGAGTTTCCAGCTCCCAGATCAGAGAAGTCCCCAAAAAGGTAGGCATGTTGAGTTGGCAATCTGGCCACTCTCACCCATACTAATCAAAGGACTGCCCTCAAAGGCAGGAGTTCCCAAAACACTTAGGATTGAGGTCATGTGACGTATGGTTATTTAGGTGAGATGTAAGTCTCTAGTATCAACGGCGTTATATACAGAATCTTGTCATCTCATGGTTCGGTCTTATACAAACTCTTTGTATAGGATACCCCCGCTCGCATGTCTCCACATGAATGGTCAAGATCTACCATATGTAGTAGTTTAGAACACTTGCAAACCCCTACAAAGCGAGTCGTACCCGTAGTGTTACCAGAATCAGGTATCCCACCTTAATCCTTATACTACAGACCTATTTAGGTTATCACTTAAGGCATGATCTACTTGTATATCTAATATACATGCTTAAGTTTACATGAGATAACCATGGAGCTTTGTTTAATGGATATGAGTAAATGTTAGAATGAAATAACACTTATTTTATTCATAAACAATGTGTATAATTACAAACAACGAGACTCCAGAAGAATTAGGATACCAATCCCAACACACTTCTCCACATGAATGGTAAGGATCTACCATCTGTAGTAGTTCACAACACTTGCAAACCTCTACAAAGCGGGTCATAACTATAATGTCACTAGGATTAGGTATCCCACCTTAATCCTTATACTACAGACGTATTCAGGTTATCACTTAAGGGATGATCCACTTGTATATCTCATATACATGCTTAAGTTTACATACAATAATCATGGAGCTTTGTTTATTGGATATAAGTAAATGCCAGAATTAAATAACACTTATTTTATTCATAAACAATGTGTATAATACAAATAACAAGACTCCAAGAGAATTAGAACACCAATCCCAACATATATATATTCTTATGTTGTGAATGAGTAACTAGCATGAGAATCATAATATGTGAATGGGATGGTCAGAGGGTCAATAGACGTAGTTCCTAAGCCTGGGAGCAGAACCTCAAGGGATGGTCAGAGGACCGAGAGGTCTAGTTCCTGAGCCTGTGAGAGAACCTCATATTGAATGGCCAGAGGGCTGGCAGGCCTAACTTCTGAGCCTATAAGTGGGAATCTATGTGCACATAGGAAACATAGGGAACACAATAGAGTAAGCGTTTATAACTATTATTAGATTAACTATCTACCGTGTGTGTAGGTAGAGTTTGAGATTAGTCTCATTATGAGTAGTATCCGTTTAACTATCTACCATGCATGTAGATAGAGTTGAGAACAGACTCATTCAAGGATGAGGTTTAAATGTATCCTCGTATTTGTGATATATTTGTATTATTATGAGTTGAAATAGACTGCTTACCACTCACTGAGCTTCTTGAAGCTCAATCTTTTCTTCCATGTTTTTCTTCTCAGATAGTGAAAGGTGAGGAGTTCTAGGGTGCTGCTAAGGTCAAGGTCCGCCACAACCACAGTCACACTTCCAATTTTAAGAGTTGTTGTTGTAAACTCTGTAGTTAAGTCTGAGTGTTGTACAAACGTTGTATTGTTTGTACTTTGCCTAAACGATCAAGCACCATGCTTATACGATAGACACTGCCTTCTTCTACTTGCTTGATCTTTGTATACGATCTCTTTTCCTCCTCCCCTCTACCAAATCTGAACCGAGTCCACTCTTTGGACTCTCGCTCCGAGAATACTAAGGGTTCCAAGTGGTGGTGTTGTCCCCATCTTTTTCGTCTGTTCGTGTGGAGTTGTTCATGGTAGACGATTGGTTGTTGTTGAACGATAGCCTGATGTTCTAGCGAGAGTGAAAGCTTCCATTCGTGTAGAGAGCGAGATTTCAATTGAAGAAAGTCTTCAACTGGTAAGTTTACTCGTTCTCTTGTTTATTTATCTCTAAGCATGTCGGTAATTTAGTCGTTTGATGCATATCTGTATGTGTGAATGCAAATGTGGTAATTCTATCACAATTCTTTTGGAAAGATCCACTTCCGCTCAGAGGTACTCTTGTATAAGAGTTCCTTCAATTGGTATCAAAGCCAGGTTTTTGATATTCCGAATTCATTTGTGCAAAGAATTGCATTTACATTCTCGGTGGGTAAAAGCATGTCTACTCCCTGTTTTAAGCGTTAAATCATTTGTGGATGTGAGGATTAATGGATTTTTTTAGGATGAAACCTCAGTTTGTTAAATTCTTTCACATTTCGAGTTAATTGCAAAGGTCTCTATGTTTTTTGGCATTATTAACTGTTATCGAATCTATATTCAAAGTTAGTTTGAGCCTTTAAGTCGTTCGTGAAGAAGCTTCGTAGTAAGGGTTGTTGTTCTTCGAGGATGAAGACGACCAAGCGTCGGTCGAGTCGTGTAGACGATGGGGTAGACGATCACTGAGTATCGGATACTCGGGAGCTATTTTTTGCGCGCACACTAGACAATCGTGTAGCTTAGGAAGCCTCATAGCTTAGTTACTAACTATATGATCGTGGAGAAAATTGCATAATAAATCGTTTAACTTTTGCGTGTTAAGCAATCGTCTAGATGATCGGGCTTCGTAGCTTCATTATCGTCTAAGCGATCATTTAGTATCTGCACATTTCGTCTTGTGTGCTACACAATCATTTCCCTGACGTGTGTTTACTAAACAATGGGAGCTTTGCCCGATGGTTCAGGACCTAGTTTTCCTGTGAACCAGTTTGCTCGGTGGAAAAATGTAATAGATAGAATTTTTCATTCCGGTTGTAGAGGTGGTTCCTCCCAGTCCATTAATATGTGTTTATATACAAGAGATGTATCTTTTATTTACATGTCATATGATATGCCATATAGAAAAATCCCACCTTAGGTTATGCATTGGTCATGCATCATCTCTTTATTATAAATATTATGATTTAAAGAAGCATGATTTAAATTATGTAAGAGCATGCTCATGCAGTATATAATATAAGAGTTATATTTATGCATTCATAAAGTATTGGCATGCATCATCTTTATATTATAATTGTTATTGTATAAGGATGTATGGAAAGCATGTGTGCTTGGTTGTTACTTGTATATAAAAGTTATGTATAGTAATGACCGGACATTGCATAAAACATGATACATAGATTAAATTTATAAGCATTATAAACACCTAGTTTTGTAGCAATGTATGTTTTTGGTTGTTTCTTTTATAATGGTTATAAAAAGAAATTGGAACTAAAATCAATAAGAAAGACATGCATGCTCACTTAGGTTTAATTCATGGTTTTAAAATGTTTAAAACTTGGATGAGATAGACCTAAGATCACGATTCTAATATGATTATCAACCTTAGGCTTTAATCTTTTAATTAGTTTAATAGGATTAAATTGACTAATAAAAGGTTAAAGTGTAGAAAATCTATTTATAAGGACCTTTTGTCTAAGGTGGATTCTGTCTAGGCTAGGGTATTTAAGGTGACAGAAATATAACACCCCTACCTAGGAACCTACTTGAAAAGGTGAATTAGATATATTTGATGCATGCATACAAGTTAAGGACAGTCCACTAAAGAGTTTAATGTAACTACTTGAACTTGTTTTATTTTAAAGACAAAAGTTGTTTTTGAGTGGACTTAATAAATGACTTAGACTAAAATCAGTAGCCTGATTGTCCAAGTTAATGAACCCCTAGGTAGAACATTCAGTGGGAGGTGAGCATTTGATGCTTCATTTAAACCTTTTGCGTTTCTCCTCTATAGTCCACACTATGAGATCTACCCTAGGCCTCGTGGAACCTGTGAGTGTCCCCCGTAAAGGATGGTGTTTGGGTAGGTATATTAAGGTAGTTGGAGAGAATGTTCATAGTAAGTGGGAGCGGGAAGTGTGACAGCATATCCCACGGTCTCTTTCATTAGGTTGAATAAAGTTTCTATGCATCGCCTTGAGGCACCTGGGAGTGTCCCCCTATAGGAATGCAGTTTTGCGCATTTCTTTATTTTATCTCCTATAAGAGGATAAGGTTACTTAGTCTATTGTCCTAATCTGCTTCTTCCTACAGTGGGCTTATTAGGGCGGGACTCTGGCATTGAAAATGAGGGGTTACACTTACTCGAAATTGTTAAGGGTTAACAGTTCTTAACCAAATAAATGGTGGCTGTTAGGTTTAGTTCCAAGAGTTGGTTCTGCCTAATGGTTGAGAATGTCTCATCCCAGTGAAGGGGCATCTGATCACCCCACCGGTGACGTTTGTCCTGCTTCGCTGGGGCATTATTTCAAAATAGAAGTCTAAGTCACTTAGGGTATTTGGAAACTATTTTGCTAAAACTGATTGGTTAAAATGTGATTTAGCAAAGTCTTATAAAAGTTTGTTCGTTTTTCAGCAAACGATTTTTAAAATGGTTACAACCAGAATTGTTTTGTTAAACACTGAAAAACTTACTGGTGACAATTATTCAAGTTGGAAACATATGATCATGATGATACTCATCATCGAGGATTTAATGTTTGCCCCAGCTTCAAATGTCGCTCAAAATGTTCAGGAGGTGTACGAGCGATGGACACGGGCAAACGAGAAGACCCGAGCCTATATCTTGGCCAGTCTTAGTGACATGTTGGCCTAGAAGCATGAGCCCATGGTCTCAACGCGTGAGATCGTTGAGTCCCTACGGGGGATGTTCGAACAACCGTCTAGATAGCTCAAGCACGAGGTTCTTAAATACATCTTCAACTCCAAAATGGAGAAAGGCACCTTTTGTTCGTGAACATGTGCTTAATATGATGGTCCACATTAACATGATGAAGATGAATGGGTCTAGAATCGATGAGGGTAGTCAGGTCTGCATAATCCTGCATTCTTTGCTAAAAAGCTTCCTCCACTTTGTTAGCAATGCGATTCTTAACAAAGTGGAATACAACCTTACAACTCTCCTCAATGAGTTGCAGACATACGAATCTTTACTGAGAAGTAAGTAGAGAAAAAGGGATGAGCCAAATATTGCTTCATCTTCTAGAACGTTCCATTGAGGTTTGACCTCATGGACGAAGTCTACACCTTCTATTTCTAACTCTGAAAAGGGGAAGAAGAACAAGGGTGGTAAGGGGAAAGGGAAAGCCCCTGCTAACCTGCCACCTGTCGCCCTAAGGAGGCATCTGCCGCCTGTTGAAAAAGAAAAATGTTTCCACTACAACCAGAACGGACATTGGAAGAGGAATTATCCTCGCTATCTGAAGGAAAGGAAGGCCGCCAACGCAGACAAAGGTAAATATGATTTGCTTATGCTAGAAACTTGTTTAGTGGAGAATGATGATTCTGCATGGATAAATGATTCAGGTTCCACTAATCACGTTTGTTCTTCTTTTCAGGGGATTAGATCCTGGTGACAGAAGGAGACTGGTGAGATGACGATGCGAGCAGGCATCGGGCATGTCGTCTCAGTTTGGCAATGGGAGACATCCAGTTAACTTTAGATAATATGTTTCTTGTATTAAAAGATGTTTTTGTTGCTTCCTAACTGAAAAAGAACTTAATTTCTATAAAGTGTCTACTACAATGTAAAAACACTCTTTCTTTTAATGTGAAGAAAGTGTTTATTCATAAAGATGGTATTTGACATTTGTACAGCTAAATTGGAAAACAACTTGTATGTTCTATGACCATTAGCCTTAAGTTCCCTCCATAACATAGAGATGTTTAAATATTTTGTAAACTCAATCTAAACGTCAACGAATTTCTTCAAAATAAAATGTCCAACTTTGGCACCTTCGATTAAGCACATCAATCTCAATAGGATTGAGAGATTGGTGAAGAATGGATTTCTAAGTGAGTTAGAAGAAAATTCTTTTGTTGTGTGCGAATCTTGCTTTGAAGGTAAGATGACTAAAGACCTTTTACTGAAAAGTTTATCGAGCCAAAGAGCCTCTTTGAGTTAGTACATTCTGACCTTTTTAGTCCTATGAATGTGTGAGCCCAAGGGCTATAAGTATTTTATCAACTTTACTGATGCAACGAAAGCCAGGTACACCTCAACAGAATGGTGTGTGGGAGAGAAGAAATAGAACCTTATTGGACATGGTTCGTTCGATGATGAGTTATGCTTCCTTACCAGACTCGTTTTGGGGTTTCGCTGTGGAGACTGCGGTATACATACTCAACTATGTTCCTTCTAAGAGTGTTGCAAGAACACCTCTGGAGTTGTGGAACGGGCTAAAGCTAGTTTACCTCACTTCCGCATTATAGGGCTGCCCAGCACAATGTGTTGAGGCAATCCCAAGAAATTGGAACCACCGTCGAGGTTATGCCTCTTTGTAGGCTACCCCAAAGGTACAACAAGGGGGTTATTTTTATGATCTATTGGAAAATAGGGTGTTTGTTTCCATGAACACTACTTTCTTGGAGGAGGATGATATTAGGGACACAGTCCACGTAGTAAAGTCGTGTTACGTAAGCTTTCTCAATGAGGACTATTGAAACTTAAACCAAGAGTTGTTGAAGGGCCTGCTTCATCAACAAGAGTTGTTGATGATAGTTCATCTGGTAGGTCGGTTCTACCTCAAGAGTTGAGGGAACCTCGACGCAGCAAGAGGGTTACAAACCCACCCGTTCGCTATCTGTGTTTTACAGGGTTGAGTTCATGTCACTTATGATTATTTAGGTGAGATGTAAGTCTCTAGTATCAACGGCGTTATATACAGAGTCTAGTCATCTCGTGGTCTGATCTTATACAAACTCTTTGTATAAGACACCCCACTCACATGTCTCCACACGAATGGTCAGGATCTACAATATGTAGTAGTTTACAACACTTGGAAACCCCTACAATGCGGGTTGTACCCGTAGTATTACTAGGATCAGGTATCCCACCTTAATCCTTATACTACAAAACTATTTAGGTAATCATTTAAGGCATGATCCACTTGTATATCTCATATACATGCTTAAGTTTTCATAAGATAACCAGAGAGCTTTGTTTATTGGATATGAATAAATGCCAGAATGAAATAACACTTATTTTGTTCATAAACAACGACACTTTGAGAGAATTAGGACACCAATCCCAAAACGCATGTCTCCACATGAATGGTCAAGACCATCTGTAGTAGTTCACAAGACTTGCAAACCTCTACAAAGCAGGCCGTATCCATAGTGTCGCCAGGATCAAGTATCCCACCTTAATTTTTATACTACAGACGTATTCAGGTTATCACTTAAGGTATGATCCACTTGTATATCTCATATACATGCTTAAGTTTACATACAATAACCATGAAGCTTTGTTTATTGGATATGAGTAAATGCCATAATGAAATAATGCTTATTTTATTCATAAACGATGTGTATAATTACAAACAATGAGACTCCGGAGAATTAGGACACCAATCCCAACATATGTATATGCTTATGTTGTGAATAAGTAAATAACATGAGAATTAGAATATGTGAACGGGATGGTCAGCGGGTCAATAGACCTAGTTCCTGAGCTTGGGAGCAGAACCTCATAGTATGGTCAGGGGATCGAGAGGTCTAGATGCTGAACCTGTGGGACGAACCTCGTATGGATGTTTATAGACGGTGTTAACCATTTGTCTAATATATTCAAATCCATTGCTTCTTGTAGATTGTATCATCACACGGCGGAAATTACAAAGATCATTAAGCACTCTAATTCATTAATTTTGGCAAAAACTAAAGCATGCTTTTGCAGAAATAAATGGGTTTCAAGTCATACTTTGCAGAACCTTTGAAATCTCGATTTTCAGCTGTAAATCTCTCCGAATCTTGTTGTATACCACCCCAAGATCTTCTCTACTATTCTCTTAGTTCTCTAGATTGAGTTGTGGAACTCAAAATAAGCTTAAATTAAGGGAATTAGGAGAAGAACTCACAGGAACAACCCACTTTGAAGAACACCTTCTTCAACTGAATTTTTCAGAAAATTTCTATCAATTGCATTGCCTAAAATTCACTCCAATCTCTTCAATATATTGCAGACCATCATGCAAGGAAGATAGCTGCATAAGATGCAACTCATGCTTGGAGTAATTGATGCTTGAAGATGTTGGGTTATGGGTGAGCTACTTAAAGATGATAATGGAAAATCTCAATTTTCCATTTTGTGTATTTTTCTTCTTTTTCAACTTTTCAAAAATTGATATCATAAATCAATTTATTTTCTAAAATTGAAAAATATTATTAATTTTATAAAATTAATTTCATAAATAATTTATCTAATAAAATTAATAAATAACTATTTAAATAATTTAAATAATTCTAATTAATTTAATATCAAATATTAAATTAATTTTACACAATTCCACCTTCATATATTTAAATCATATTTAAATATTAATTCTCCAATACCGTGTAATTCTAATTTGAACATTTCAAATTAACTTATCACGCTACTGTAGAGTTAATCTATTTTCGAGCTAATAGGGGGACCTCGTGGACCTACAGATCATAGGCTCCAATGATCCGGGATTAATCGGCTAAACTCATTAGTTCGAATTAACCCCCATTTGTTAACTAATGGGTCACTCCACTAAAGCCCATAGTTGAATATCCCTCACTGCAAATATATTATGTCCATTCGATATAACCATGATTAGTAAGTTAACCCTTCATAGGGATTTTTTAAAAAACGGCTGGATCAAATCTCTGTTTTACCCTCAAAATTACCTCGTATTCCTTAAGTCCCATTGATCCTCTAATGAATAATTGATTTGTGATCCAATCAGCAAATCGAGTCTCTCTTAGGCCAATGAGAGGGTGGGGCCCCTTGTTCAAGACCTAGAATCAGCACTTAAAGGGAATGACCTCTCTACTAACCCTAATAGGGTAGGAGTGAGTTCCATCTTGCAGGGCTATCTTCCCAGTTATTCATCCGGTCTTATCCCCAAAATGGAAAGTTTATTGAGCAGTGTTGTTGGACTACTCTCACCATTTTCAAATCAAAGTATAATACTGAAAAAACAGAAGTTCATAGTTAGCTCAGGATTAAGGTCAAGTTACCTAGGTCATCGCTTTGAAATAGTCAGTCTTAAACAATAAACAACGTTATAAAGTAAGAGTGACTATTTTTGTAGTCCAATATTGTACAAACCCTTTTGCACGAGGACACCCCCACTTCTCATGTCATAACATGAATGAATTAAGATCACTTCGTTTGTAGCACTTTAAAACTCGTTGTAACAACTACAAAGCAGGTCACATCCGATAGTGTTACCAGAATAAGGCACCCAACCTTATTCATATACTATAGATCATTTTTTACTATTTATTCGGACCTGATCCACTTTTATGTCTCTGCATAAAGTTCAAGTACTCATGTAATAGTCAAGGGACTTTTAGGTTTATTGGAATAAGCAAAACATCTATTCGATAACAACTTATTGAATTTTCAGAATAAGTTCTTTGTACAAATGGTACTTCGAACTTGGAACGAGCATGAAGAAATTAACGAGACTTCTTTATCTTTTGAGTTGTTCTGCCGGATCGGTCGTTCAAGACCTTTGGTCTCTACCCGGACGATGAAAAAAATGGGATCAATCACTTCTTATGGACTCGTTGAGAATGATTCTGATCTAGTTCATGGCCTATTCGGCCGTAGAAGGCGCTCTGGTGAGATCCTCACAGGAGGATAATGGGTTAGTGTTTTTCATTTAATAGGATAAATTATATAGTTGACCGTGATAGTATATTGGTTCTATCCTCCCTCCTTCTTTTCCTCCCATCTGGAAAGAAAAAAAGCTAATATTAATAGTAATTAATTAATTAATAGTTACCAAGATCAAACCTCAATTTTTTAGACACAAAAATTTTGCGGAGACAGGATTTGAACCCGTGACTTCAAGGTTATGAGCCTTGCGAGCTACCAAGCTGCTCTACCCCGCGATAAAGAGAAGAACTGTGAACTAATAGACAAACAAAGATTGAATGCACCCCTATACCATATCTGTACAAATAGAATAGTCCATTTATACAGAATGGTAAAGGGGTCCCTCTATGATCATAGAAATGAATAGAAAGGGATATTTGAATCCTTACCAACTTGAGCTTATTGCCCCAGGCAACATCCAGTGCTAAAGTCACTGAATGGGTAAGTCGCCAATCCCTAAAACGGACTATGTAATGTACTTTATCTGCTGGGTTTCGGGTGGGCATTTTACCAGAGGTTTCTATTGTATCAATCTACCCTTGTTTAATTCCTGTTGAAGCATATACTCGGGGGGTGGGTGCAGGGCAGACGATTTCAAAGCGGACTCCCATTCATTAGATAGAGAAGATCGCCAAGATTTCGTGATCCGCTACCGAACTTATTCCTTCCAATTCAACGGGTATTCTCAAAATTATGCCTTGAAGAGGACTCGAACCTCCACGGTCTTTAGCGCGAGATTTTGTTTACAAACCACGAGTTTTAGGACACAAAACCCAAAAAACTCCCACTTGGACTAAAACTCCATTGGTAACTAATATATCAAATATATAAGACTTAGTTTCTGAGTTTTATAGTGAAATACAATAAACTAGGGCATCCCATACCCGATATTTCTCTCACTTGCCTTAGGTTATTAACCTAGTGTTCCTAGTCTTACTAGGTGATTCTCAAACACTTTAGCCGAGAGAATCATTGTAAACATGTTAGTGTATAATGGGCTTCTCCTTAAACTATATGGGGAATGCATCTAATTTTCAATAATGATCAAGAAGCCATACTTTCCTCCCACTACATTAAGGTACTTTCAACTCTTTGAGTAAGACACATCTGACCTGTCTTAACAACTCTTGTTAATAGTCAGATTTAGAAATGTTTAAACTTTCTATACTTTGATCCAGTCGTTCTTAAATATCTGAACATTTGCAAATGGCTTTAACAATTTGATTCTTACAAAAGTTGTTATGAGATAGAACAAACATAATTTTTTCGATAATGAACATTTCATTTACAACAAAAATATATACAATTTGTTCTTAGCAAGTAAGATCAAGGAACATCATCTCCGACTGGTTAAGCTAAGCAAGCTGTCCCCAAGAACTAGTTTGCCTGTTTAGCTTTCTCTACTCTCTTCTCGATAAGATACTGAGGGCAGTTTCTCTTCCAGTCCCCTTCTTCATTGCAGTGGAAACATTTCCCTTTCGCTGCAGTGTTTTTCTTGCCTTTCTTTCTAGCAGGTTTCTTCTTCCCTTTCCCTTTGTCCTTCTTCATAGGAATACTCTTAATCTTCCAAGAGAAGGCAACATCAAGCTTAGAGGACGTTCCTCCTTTCTTAGCAATAGTAACATTTATTTCTAATTCTTGACCCTTAGTTCTCAACATAGTTTGGAAAGCCTATAGCTCATTCAGTAGAGTAATTAAGTTATATTCAATTTTATTCATCAGTGCATTTGTACAAAATTGCATAAAACTCTTCGGATGAGATTCTAGAATAAAATCAACTTGACTTCTCTCGTCAACAACAACGTCGTTTAATTCTGCCACATTAAAGTGGACCATCATGTCCAGGACATGTTCACGAACAGAGGCCCCCTCTTTCATGCGGCTATTGTAAACGTAAGTGATAGCATCATGCCTCAAGTGAAGGACGGTTGTCCAAACATCCCTCACAGAGATTCCATAATCTCTTTGGCAGTATTCATTTCCTCATGTTTCTTCACCAAAACATCAGATAAGCTGGCGAGGATATAAGCATGGGCTTTATCATTTCCCCTGATCCATCTATCATATGCATCCTGAACAGTTCCATTTTTGTTAGAGCTCGGAATGGGAGGACAATCCTCTATTGAGAAAAACCAATAATCATCTATCACAAGTATAGTATCCAAATTTCATTTCCAAGTCACATAATTATCCCCGATCAGTTTATCTGATGCCAACAATTGTATTATCGAACTTATCTTTCTAAAATTTATAAACAAGTTTTATAAGTGTGTTGCTTTTAAATCCAATCAAGTTTTAGCAAAGTAATAATAATATTCCCATAACCATTATTTATTTGCAACGATACTTTAATGATTTAGAACAATTGCTACCGAGGTGCAGTCAAGAATTTCTTCACAAAAGCAAGACAATTTTGGACCAAATACTATATCAGAATAACTCTTTACTCCTATAGTTCTTTTGGTTATCATTTTTAGTCAAGATCTTTACTAACAATTAGTAATTCTTGTAAGACTAGACCCGCCATTTTCAGATCTTATAGAACGATATGAATATGCCCTCGAAATAGAAGACAATACCCAAGATGAAACTATAAGACCCTATTCATTTTACTGAAGCTTGGGTTGTTCCAAATCCTATGTTACAACCCTTTAAAGGGATCACCGTGGTTAACGACTAGCTAGTCCCACCTAAAAACGATAGCAGGTGTAACATAGGAATCTCACGGTTCAAACTAATGGAGGAGACCGTAGGACAATGTTGACACATTTCCTTCACCCACTTACTATGAATTACTTCCTTCATTCACCTTGTTATTGACCCATGCAAACACTTTCCTAATGGAGCAGTCGTTGTAAAAGCGACATGAAGCCGAACATGGATCTCATGGTATGAACTCTTGAGGACGTGAGAGTTAATAACTGTTAATCTCCCACTAAAGTGTTCTATATGTTTGGGTAAATATATACTTAGTTTCTTCTTGACTAATAAAAACAACCCTAAGTCTAAGTGGTTTATCCAAGTATAACACCTATAAATGGATTTAAACTTACAATATCTAGGTGATAAACTGTTTATTACCTCACATTGCTCACATATGCTCATAAAACCGGTTACCAACGCTCAATAATTCGGCCATAGTCCCCAGGTAGGAGGTGTTTCATAGACCATCATCTTAAATACCCCCAGCCTTCGACAGGATTATATACCAGTTGAGTTTGTAACCTGAGTTTTAAAAGTTTAATGACCTATTTTAACTATTAAAACAATAGTTAACCTACGTGGGCCTGCAACTATTGGATTTAAACGTCTAACCCAATTTTATAACAACTTAAAAAATTTTAGACATGCTAAACATCCACAACATACATAAAGGAATTCAATATTTAATATAACCATTATATTAAATACAAGAAACCCTAACATGTATACTATATATTATAACAAATTATAACATACTTTCAATGCATGTAGAATGCTTCCTACGATGGGATTTTAAATCTCCATGGCATACTGTAGAACGCTTGAATCGCTCCTAGAACGCTTGAATCGCTTCAAACCCTGATATGGTTTTAGTTATGCAAAAAACAAGCAAGGAAAAGCCTAATTATTACAAAATAGCTTCTGAACCGCTCCTAGAATGCTTGAATTGCTCCAAACCCAACCCAAACTACTTGAATCGAACCTGAACCATCTGAACAGGACCAGCAAGGTCTGAACCAAGCTGCCAAAAACCATTTGAGGCTCAACCGAACCAGACCTTAAGAGAACCAGTCGAACTGGCTACTCTCGCTCCATGCTCAAAATCTTAATGAGGCTCATCGTTTAGTATTGACGACCCTCATCTTGCGTTTGCCTCATCGTTTAGTGTTTGCCTGGTCTTGTAATAGCCAACGCATGATGCTAACCAAGCTACATGATCGTGAAGTGTCTTCCATCTATCACATAGTGTCATCGTCTAGTGTTGGACAACGCTACACGATCGCTTAGTGTCCAACACTATCACCCAATGCCATCATCTAGCACGGACAAATACTACATGATCGCTAAGTGCCATTGCATAGCGCCTCTTGTCGATCATTTAGCGCACACATAGCTACATGAGTGTGTAGCGCTATCACATAGTGTTTTAACGCACCGTTTAGCTGCCACACAAAGGTAAACGATCGTGTAGTGCTATCGTATAGCTCTTCAATGCATCATTTAGCTGCCGAACAAAAGTAAACGATCATGTAGTGCTATCGTATAGCATTTCAATGCATCGCTTAGCTGCTTCTCAAAGGTAAATGATCATGTAGTGCTATCGTATAGCACTGCAACGCATCGCTTAGCTGCCGCTCAAAGGTAAATGATTGCGTACTGCTATCGTATAGCACTTTAACGCATCGCTTAGCTCCCACGCAAAGCTACACAATCGTGTAGTGCCATCGCATAGCAATTCAATGCCCAACGCCCAAAGCTACACGTGATGGAAAAATAGGCATGCGCAGCAGAAATGAGAATCAATTTTACACAAATTGCCCAAAATAAACATGCAACCCTAAAAGAATTAATTAGGGTTATTTTGAAATAATACCTTTGAAGCTCCCGAAACTCGTCTATCTCCACCTGAACACGAACGAACCACATTAGAGCTGACCTACTATTCTCTGGATTCAGAACCGAGTTGTGGGACCCGATGGATGAAGAACCCGAGAGAGAGAACAGATGGAAATAGTAGAAGGGATTTTTGGTTGGGATTGGGTTTTTCTTTCTAGCCCAATTTTTAGAAAAACTATTTTGGCAAAAATCCAAAAGTCTTTAATCCAAAAACACAAGCCCATATTTATAGAAAAGAGCCATGCAAAATTGCATGAAATAATTTCAAAAAATCTCAACACCTAGAATCCACTATCTTAGTGGGCTTAATGTCTCCACTATAAGCCAACGCCTAGCCCACTAATTTTGTTAGGGGAATTATCCAACAAAAGTTTGGATTTTCCCACTAACTTTAGTCAAAGGGCAAAATAGTCATTTGGTCAAAGTCAATATTTTGACTTTTAATGATTTTTTTCGTATTGACTAATTTTGACCTCCCGAGCATGAATCCGCATTCATTTTCTTGAAATTCAAATCACATTTGAATATAAGGTCGATCAAAGTTTGACTTTTCAAAGTCAAAAGTCAACTCTTTGACTTTTTACATCGTTGACCATTTCTATTATTTCTGAGCTTCTGAAAATGAACGTATTCATATTCTTGATATTTAAATCACATTTAAATATTAAAGCTGTATCTCTAAACTAAAAAAATGACCACTATATCACATATACTTGTCGGTTTCTCTCTCTTCACCTAATTCTAACAATTCGAATCGTTCTATCATACTATTCTAAGTTTATTCCATATGAGCTAGTAGGAGAACCTAATGGACCTATAGATCATGGGCTTCAACGATCCGAGATTAGCTAGCTAAACTCTTTAGACGAAGCTAATCAACATTTGTTAACTAACGGGTCATTCCACTATAGTACCGTAGTTGCACTCCCCTCATTATAGATATATTTGTGTCCATTTGATATAACCATGATTAGTAAGCTAATCCTTCACAAGTTGTTCGTAATATCGGTTGGGTCATAAAAACCGTTTTACCCCCGAGACTACATCTTATTCCTTAAGTTTCACTGATCCTCTAATGAACAATTAGTTTAAGGTCCAACCTATAAACTGAACCCCTCTCGGGCCAATGAGATGGTGAGACCCCTTGTTCAAGACTTCGATTCAGTACTAAAGGGAACAACCTATCTACTATCCCTATAATGGGTAAGAGTGAATTCCGTTTTGCACCCTATGTTCCCAGCTATCCACCTGATCTTACCCCTAAAATGGGAGGCTTATTGGGTAAGTGATAATAAGCTGCCCTCATCTATGTAGATCTAAGGATAATTTCGAGTGAACAGGAGTTCATAGTTAGCTCAGGATTAAGATTAAGTTACCTAGGTCATCAATTAACGAAATAGTTAGCTTTATACATTAAACGGTATTTAGAACATAAAAAGTGGCTATTTCATGGTTCAGTCTTATGTAAACTCTTTACATAGAATGCCCCCATTTTCATGTCTCCACATGAACGGTTTAGGATCACATCGTTTGTACTAACAACAAAATGGGCCGCATCCATAGTGTCCCCAGAATAAGGCGCCTAACCTTATCCATATACTATAGATCATTTTGGCTATATATATTTGAACTTGATCCACATTTATGTCACTACATAAAGTTCAAACTTAAACTTAATAGCCTCGAAACCTTAGAATATTGAATTCATGAATATAGAATTTAAATTTACTAAAGATTTTCAATAACAGCTTTATTGAACAAGAATATGATATTCCAAACTACGAGTTTTAGGACCTAAAATCCAACAACACAATCGTCTAGCTTTTCTTCACATCGTCTAATGCCCGAAGCTAAACGATTTTCTAGCACTGAACCTCAACGATGGTATGAACAGAGGCTGGAAAACTGAAATCTGCAACTCAACCTCTTTACTTGTTTCTTCAATTAAAACTTAATTTCAACTCTAATGACTCCAAATAAATTACATACTCTTGATAACACATATAAGCTCATGAATCAAGAGCCAATTACAAATTTAATTAAGAATTAAAGAGGAATAAAAAGCCAAAACTAGAAAACCATATCAGTGCAACAGTTTCATATTCCCATGAAAAAACACCCGCCACACCAAAATTAAACCAAATTGAATGCTTATATGATACTCTGATACCAATTGTTAGATTGTATCATCACGCAGCGGAAGTTACAAGGATCATTAAGCACTCTAATTCATTAATTTTGGCAGAAACTAAAGCATGCTTTTGCAAAAATAAATAGGTTTCAAGTCATACCTTTGTAAAACCATTGAAATCTCGATTTTCAACTACAAATCTCTCCAAATCTTATTGTAGACCACCCCAATATCTTCCCTACTATTCTCTTGTTTCTCTAGATTGAGTTGTGGGAATCAAAATAAGCTCGAAATTAAGGGAATTAGGAGAAAAACTCACAGTAGCAACCCACTTTGAAGAACACCTTCTTCAACCGAATTTTTCAGAAAAGTTCTATCAATTGCATTGCCTCAAATTCAATCCAATCTCTTCAATATATTGCAGACCATCATGCAAGAAAGATAGTTGCATAAGATGCAACTCATGCTTAGAGTAATTGATGCTTGAAGATGGTGGGTTATGGGTGAGCTACTTGAAGATGATAATGGAAAATCCCAATTTTCCATTTAATGTATTTTTCTTCTTTTTCAACTTTTCAAAAATTTATTTCATAAATCAATTTATTTTCTAAAATTGAAAATATTATTAACTCTATAAAATTAATCATAAATTAATTTATCTGATAAAATTAATAAATAATTATTTAAAAATTTAAATAATTCTAATTAATTTAATATCAAATATTAAATTCATTTTACACAATTCCACCATATATTTAAATCATATTTAAATATTAATTCTTCAATTCTGATTAATTCTAATTTGAATGTTTCAAATTAACTTATCACACTACTCTAGAGCTAATCCATTTCCGAGCTAGTACGGTGACCTCGTGGACCTAAAAGGAACAACCTTTCTACTAACCCTAATCAAGTAGGAGTGAATTCCATCTTGCAGGGCTATGTCCCCAGCTATTCATCCGGTCTTATCCCCAAAATGGGAGGCTTATTGAGCAGTGCTATTGAACTACTCTCACCATTTGAAGATCAAAGGATAATATCGAACAAACAGTAGTTTATAGTTAGCTCAGGATTAAGGTCAAGTTACCTAGGTCATCGCTTTGAAATAGTCAGTCTTAAACAGTAAACAACGTTATAAAGTAAGAGTGACTGTTTCCGTGGTCCGATCTTGTACAAACCCTTTTGCACAAGGACACCCCCACTTTTCATGTCATAACATGAACGAATTAACATCACTTCGTTTATAGCACTTTACAACTCTTTGTAACAACTAGAGAGTAGGCCGCATCCAATAATGTTACCAGAATAAGGCACCCAACCTTATTCATATACTATAGATCATTTTCGACTATTTTCTCGAACCTGATCCACTTTTATGTCTCTACATAAAGTTCAAGTACTCATGTAATAATCAAGGGATTATGAGGTCTATTGGATTTCTAATAAGAAAAACATCTATTCAATAACAACTTATTGAATTTCCAGAATAATTTCTATTGTTTACAAACCACGAGTTTTAAGACATAAAACTAAACAATGGAATGGTCAGAGAGCCAATAGGCCTAGCTTCTGAGCCCATAAATGGGGATCTATGTGAACATAGGAAACATCGGGAACACAAGAGAGTAAGAATTTATGACTATTATTAGTTTAACTATCTACCGTATTGTAGGTAGAGTTTGAGATTAGACTCATTATGAATAGTATCAGTTTAACTATCTACCGCGCATGTAGATAGAGTTAAGAACAGACTCATTCAAGGCTGAGGGTGAATTTATCCTCGTTTGTGATATGCTTGTATTATTATGTGTTGAAATAAACTCTAGAAGTTGCTTACCACTCATTGAGCTTCTTGAAGCTTATTCTTTTTCTTTCATATTTTTCTTCCCAGGTAGTGAAAGGTGAAAAGTTTTAGGGTGCTGCTAAGGTCAAGGTTCGCCACAGCCACAGTCACACTTCTAGTTTTAAGAGTTCTTATTGTAAACTCTATAGTTAAGTCTGAGTGTTGTATAAAGGTTGTATTGTTTGTAATAAAATGAACTTAATCAAACAGTTGTTGTTTACATCAGTCCGAGTGTTGTATAAAGGTTGTATTNTTGTATTGTTTGTAATAAAATGAACTTAATCAAACAGTTGTTGTTTACATCAGTCCGAGTGTTGTATAAAGGTTGTATTGTTTGTAATAAAATGAGTTTAATCAAACAGTTGTTGTTTACATCTTTAGCTTAAAGTTTTATGAGTGTGAAGAGGTTTAGATGAGCGGTAGGTATCATAAAAGGTTGGTATTTGCGGTCCTTCATGCCTCCCCTCGGGCTCAGGAGGCAGGCTCAGGGTGGGGTGTGACATATTTCTGTTGGGAATGATGCCCTAAAGTCTTGTGTCCTGTAGTTTGTAAACACACTTTGTACGTACACTTGTGATGTATAATATTTGATATTTACTTCACTACTTGACTTTGCACATTGGATGTTTTATTTGCTTTACAATAAACCAATAAACTAAAATCTCTGGTTGTCATTATGTAACTTAAGAGAAGGTGTGTGGCACCACATCGTTCAAGCTCTGGGATCAACCCTTAAAGGAGCTATCTATCTACTTACCCCATCTTCAAGGAAGGAGTGAATTCCATCTTGTGTTACCGAGTTCCCAGCTCCCAAATCAGACGAATCTCCAAAGTGGTAGGTTTGAGCCTGCGGCCTGGCCACTCGAACCCATGCAAATCAAAGGACTGCCCTGAATGGCAAGAGTTCCCAACTCACTTAGGATTGAGGTCATGTTATCTATGGTCATCTTAGTGAAGTGAAGTCTCTGTCCTGAACGGTGTTATATAACGAGACGTTAACACTTCGTGGTCAGGTCTTATACAAACTTTTTGTATTGGACGTTCCCACTCACATGTCCCCTACACGAATGATCAGGATCATACCATCTGTGACAAGTCACAACACTTGTAACCATTCCACAAAGTGGGCCGCATCCGTAGCGTTACCAGGATAAGGTTTTCCTCCTATATCCATATACTACAAACCATTCTGGTTATTACTTAAGACATGATCCACTTATATGTCACCACATACATGCTTAAGTTACATAATGACAACCAAGGATTTTAGTATACTGGTTTGTGGTAAAGGAAATAAAACATCTAAATGTGCAAAGTCAAGAAGTGAAGTACATATAATATATTATACATCACAAGAATTCGTACAAACTGTTACAAACTACAAGACACGGGACTTTAGGGCATCATCCCCAACACGTTGGAGCTTCGAGCCATAGGTTCATAAGGTCCCCTTGGTAGGTTGGATTCAAGTTGAGAATCAGTTTTTCGGTCAATTGAAAATTTTCAAATTGACTAGAAGGAGTTCGATTATATGATATGATTGAACTGGTTAATTATATATGATATGATTGACTTTCTGTATGAGATACATTAATTTGGAGGAAAATGGATATAAATATGATTTATATCTAGTGGAGGAGAAAATACTATGGTTGATATGTGATATCAAACTATAGGTTATGAATATAATATGATTATATTTATTATTTATTAATTTGGCAACTATGGGATAATTGGCCACCGTTTTCTCCGTAACCTTGTGTTAGTGGGGAGTTCCATTCAGTTTTCATAACTGAAGAATAAAATGAATTTTTTTTTCATTTTGCAAAGAATGCAATTATTTTGCTCATGAAGTGTTTTGCCCATCGCTTAGTGAATTGAGAGCCTATACGGTAGCTCACCATTTACTAGACGATTTCTTACACCCATGTGCGCTTCTTCTAGATGATTGCTTAGCACCCGAGCTTTACTAAACAATCGTATAGATGATCGCTTAGCTTTTCCTACACGATTGTGTACTTCGCCTAAACAATCAAGCACCCTATCTATACGATAGACGTTGCTTTCTCCCACTTGCTTAATCATTGTATACGATCTTTTTTCCTCCTCCCTTCTACCAAATTCGAATAGAGCCCACTCTTTGGATTCTAACTTCGAGAATACTAAGGGTTCCAAGTGGTGGTATCGTCCCTATCTTTTTCGTCTATTTGTGTAGAGTTGTTCATGGTAGACGATCGGTTGTTGTTGAACGATAGCTTGACGTTCCAGTAAGAGCGAAAGCTTCCGTTCGTGGAGAGAGAGCGAGATTTCAAGTGAAGAGAGTCTTCAACTGGTAAGTTTACTCGTTCTCTTGTTTATTTATCTCTAAGCATGACGGTAATTTAGTCATTTGATGCATATCTATATGTGTGAATGTAAATGTGGTATAATCTTCTCCTTAGAATGAAATAATCTTGGATCAAAGTCCCAAAGTTGGAGTTTAAGCTGAACTCGCTCCTAAACTTTGCAAAAAAAGCCAGCCTAGATATAAACCATTATTAAGGTTCCAAGTACAAATTTTTATAGCAACAGTAACCAAAACAAAATGGTTTTGAAACCTCCAAACTTACCAAAGTTAAACCAAAATATTGTTACCCAAGATGTGGTTTGAAATCCAAATCACTTGAAACCATCCAAATCAACACAATGCAAAGCCACCTAATACTGAACTCGAATTTGCTGGAAAAATGACGAATGACACCGACGTATGATGAATATTAACAATTTGAAGCCAAAACTTAATGGGTAACAAATATCTTCAAGAAAAACCATGGAAACTCACCTAAAGGGACCCAATCTTACACAAATCTTGAGAATCCGGCGAGAGCAACACCACGGCAGTGGCGGATGGCGAACAGAGGGTGCCAGTCGGCGGGAAGACAGTAGGGAGGCGCGGCTGGAGCTGGGTGACTGGCGACGCGTCTGACCGGCAGGATTTGGGCGACTGGCGGCGCGTCTGACCGACAGGATTTGGGCGACTGGCGGCACGTCTGACCGACGGCTGGAGTGGAGTGACTGGTATGTGTTTTCATATGTTGATATCTTATCTGCTGATGTTGAGGTATACTTATATGTTGTGGAATTTTGATGATTAAGGTATACATGAATGTTGTAGAATATATTGTTGAGGATTATGTGTATGTGATAGAGCCATAGTATCAAGGATTACATGTATGTCATAGAATCGTACGGTGTTGAATTTTTGAACGTTAAGACTATGTGAATATCCCCACTGATTAGTTAGATGCTTACTAGTCTTGTGTTTCCTTTGGGATTCACCAGTTTTGTGTTTCCTTCGGGATTCACCAGTTTTGTGTTTCCTTCGGGATTCACCAGTTTTGTGTTTCCTTCGGAATTCACCAGTTTTGTGGGCATACTCAACTACAGTAGGATAGGACTCAGTCTCTTGCCTGTTTCATGTGTTTATGTGCCATAGGTGGGTATCTAGAGGACATAGATGCCTAGTCTAACCCTAGTGGTGGGGTTACTTACTGAGTATTTCATACTCATTCTTTCTTATGTTGACGTTTCAGGTAAAGGTAATGATGTAGCGGCGATGGTGCAACGGAATTCGTGATCGTGTCACTGGGACTAATTTTTTTATTTCCGCGTGATGAAATTTAGAGTCTTTATTTTTCCTTAATATTTAGTTTTACTATTTGAAATTTATTACTAAGGATTATTTCTTTTACGCATTTTGGGTACCCTATTATTGTTTTAACAATTGCATTTAATAAATGTCTTTTGAACTTCTCTTGTTTAATTAGTATTTATTTCAACATAACTGAACATCGTTTTAAATTCTATGCACGCATTTATTTTAGTAACGGACTAACCTAAGTCCTAGGGGGGTTGGGTCGTTACAGTACCACCTTACAAAAAATTTTAACAACTATAGAGTGGGCCGCATCCGATACCGAAATAAGGTACCCAACCTTATTCATATACTATAGATCATTTTGACTATTTACTCGAACCTAGTCCATTTTTATGTCTCCATATAAAATTAAAGTATTCATGTAATAGCCATGGATCTTAGTTTATTAGATTTAGTCTTTACAAGTGCAATTTACAAATTCAATAAAAACTTTATTGAAGAAATATTGAATAACATTATTATTGATAATAGAAAATGTTCAAGTCTACAAACTGCGAGTTTTAGGGCATACAACCCAACAATTGCCACATCTGCAATTACAACAAGGTTGAAGTTATAGCTTTGGTTTCTTAAAATGTATTTGATATACAATGAAATTTCCCTATTTTGTAAGCATGCAATAAATTATTGATTTTATTAAAAGAGTTTAATAAATGAAATCAAGTATTGTTAAATTATTCAATATATATGTTATATTGAGAAAATTTAGAAGGACTTAGATAAATTCATTAGTTGGGTTTTAACTAAGTATAATAAAATCCTAAAAATATTAGAATACTTTAGTGGGAGTATATTGGTATATATGGTATCTCAAATTCTAGCTCTCATGTCCCCAGGAGTTCACATCATGAGATTCATGCTCAGCTTCACATCGCCCTGTGTGCGGCATCCCTTCGAAAAGTGTTTGCATGGGTCAATAACAAAGTGAATGAGGAAAGTGTTCTTAGTAAGTGGGAGAGGGACACGTGTCAACATATCCTACGGTCTCCTTCATTAGGTTGCACTGTGAGATTCCTATGGTTCATCTATGTGTCGTCCTGGAGTGACCATCCCTTCGAGGGGGCTTAATCATAAGGGTCGGAACAACACAAACTTCAACAATGGATAGGGTTTCCTAGGTTAATCTTCAACAGTTGTCTTTCCCTTTGATTGCCTGTTGAAGTGTCCTTTGGGATCCAAGAATTGGAGGGTCACACTTATGGGATGAATTAAGTTAGTTAATGAATCTTTGACCGAAACAACGACAACTAAAAACTATAGGAATAAGAGTTATTCTGGTGTTAGTGAGTGGCTGAGATTGTCTCAAATCAGGGATGAGTAGTTGATCACCCTTTGGTGGAAATTGCTCTAAACCTCTGAAGTAACATTACAAAAAGGAAAACCAATAGTTTAATTAGGGTTCTATGATTATGGTTAATTGATTATTGTATGTTTCAGCGTATCTTCCACAATCATATCTTTGCTTAAAAATGAGAAATTAACTAGTGAAAACTATATGACATGGAAATTGATAGAATAATTATGCATAATGCGGAAGCAAATAGATTCAATAAGCACTTTAATTACACTTAATTTGAGTTCTAAAAGCATGCATGAAATAGAATTTCATAAGAGAAGGGTTTCAAACTTATACCTTCGAGGACTTCCACGAAATCCAAGCGCTCTCCATGGATTTGAGCTGTAAATCGACTGTGGACCACCAAGAGTGTCTTCTCTACTATTCTTCAACATTGATTGGAGTGGAAGAACTCAAAATTGAAGGGAATTGAAGTGGATTTAGTGAGGGTTAAGTAGAAACAAATTTCTACAGAAAAAACTTTGAAGTTCAACATGCAATTATGTCTTCAATTTCCATAAATTGAAGTATTTGTGTATCTAATACAGGTAAGCACCATGTTATAATGTTCATTGACACATCAAAATCTACTAAGTAAGTTGGATAGGTATCCAAATGTGGAGAAGGGATAGGTGTCCAAATGTGGAGAAATCCACTAGGTTTAAAAAAAAATGGATTTTTCCACTATCTCAACTATTAATTTTCAATCTCAATTAATTTAATACAAAAATAAATCAAATACAAATTTCAATTTCTAAAATTGAATTTGAAAATTGAAAATTAATTTGATTTTAATTAATTAAATAATAATTTAATATCAAATACTAAATTAGTTAAACACATATATCATATGTGAATTCTATTCATGTATTTAATAAAATCAATATTTAAATGTTTTAAACTCTCCAATTACGTTTGATTTCGATAAATTAAACTTTAATTATATCGAATATAATTATCCAAACACTAATTTAATATGAACATTTCAAATTCAATTCCTAATTTAAAATTTGAACACTTCAAATTGAATTCACAAATTAAATTTGAACGCTTCAAATTCACTCAATATAGTAATCCAAGATTTAGGAGCTAGTAGAGGGACCTTATGGACCTACAGATCATGGGCTCCAACAATCCGAGGTTAACCAACTAAACTCTTTAACCTAATTAGTTACCATTCGTTAACTACTGGGTCACTCCATTAAAGCCCACAGTTGCACTCCCCTCACTATAGATATATTATGTCCACTCGATATAACCATGATTAGTGAGTTAACTCTTCATAGGTTGTTTGTAATAACGGCTGAGTCAATAGTACACCTTGCTTCTGGTTTGCGATCCAATCACTAAATTGAGTTCCTCTCGAGCCAATGAGAGGGTGGGGCCCCTTAATCAAGACTTAGAGTCAGCACTTAAGGGAATAACCTCTCTACTATCCCTTGCTCCTTAGACAGATGAATTCCATGTATGAAAGGCAACATTCCTTTCCTGGAATTTCGCATTTTATATCTATACAACATCTTGTCTATAAAATATTCCTGAGATAATTCTAAAATTCTGTTCTTTTAGTTCCAAACTATTTGGATCCCAAGAACATACTACGTTTCACCCAAATCTTTAATTTGGAATTGTGTAACAAGCCATCTCTTGACGTTTGCCAAAAATTCTACTTCATTTCCTACGAGTAGAATATCATAACATACAGAACTAGAAGAGCGATAGTTTTGTTAACGATTTTCTTGTAAACACCAGGTTCGTCAACATTTTGGTCAAATCCATAAGATTTGATCGTAGTGTTAAATCTTATATTCCAGGATCGAGATGCTTGTTTCAATCCATAAATGGATCGATTAAGCTTGCAAATCTTTTTTGCTTGACCCCGTTCAATAAATCCTTCTGGTTGAGACATATAGATACTCTCCTTAAGATAGCCATTTAAGAAGGCTGTCTTGACATGCATTTGCTAGATTTCATAATCATAAAATGTAGCTATGGACAAGAGTATTCTAATAGACTTCATCATAGCAACCGGAGAGAAGGTTTCTTTATACTCCACCCCATCTCTTTGGGTAAACCCTTTTGCCACAAGCCTAGCTTTGTAGGTCTATACCTTTCCAACATGGTCTCATTTTTTCTTGTAGATCCACTTATAACCGATGGTTTTTACCTCTTCTTGTTGATCTATAAGATCACAGATTGAATTGAATTATATTGACTCCATTTCAAGATCCATGGTTTAACCCACTATTCTTTATCCACATCTTCCATTGCTTATTTGAAAGTTAATGGATCCTGTAAGCCATCATTAGGTATGATGAATTGAGTTTCAGTTACACCAATGTATCGGTCAGGCTATTGCACAACCCTCCTACTATGTCGAAGCACTCTCAACTTTTGAGAATGACGTGGAATACAAGTTTCATCAACAACTTTTATTGATGGATCTACATGATCTACAACTCTTGTTGATACATTGGCCGTTTCTCTTGTCATTTCATCTATTACTAGCCTACTGTGAGGTTGGTGAATTTTGATGTGGTCTTTCTCTAGGAAAGCTGCATTTGTTGATACCAATACTTTATCTTTTTGATGATCATAAAAATAACTACCTTTAGGGTAGCCTATAAATAGGCATACTTTTGAACGACATTCTAGTTTCTTAGGATTTTGCACCGACATGTGTGTTGGGCATCCTATAACGACCTGACCCTTACATAACAAGGTACAATCGCTATGACATACATACTTAGATTTTTCTATCATGAGATGAGTTTTGGTAAAGATTTCAAAAGAACGTATCTAAAATTTTATTAATTAAGTACCAAAACTATACAAAAAGTTTATTTTACAAAACATAAGGTTCCATAAAACATTAGCGTAATGGAACAAAATACATATATGACCAAAATAGTGAATTTGATGGTTGGCCCTTTGAGCGACGTCCAGTCATCCACCTATGTTGTGTCCTTACCTACAAAGTCTGCAAAACAGGATAAGTATATAATATACTAAGTAAGTAGTTCTCACTTGATGTAATGACAAAATGCACAATTACATGCAACATATCATCAAAACATATGATTGGGGCCCAAAACAAAGACTTATCATAATATGAGGTAATCGGTTACACTTCCAACGTGAGTTCCCTTGCCCTGGTAGGAAGATGTGGACATAAGCGGAAACTAACCCTTCTAATGATTAACGGGTCATGTAGTCAGAAGGGCCAGAGCTTCATCCAACACCAACCATTAACATAGACATAAGTGGACTAGAGGGGTGCAATCATACATACCCTATTGGTCCCTAGCATAAACAAAACATAAGATGGGTCTAGAGGGATGTAACCATACATGTCATGCAAGCCTTGGAATTATAACCTATACCTAATTAAGACTTGATCTTAACATAATCATGAACAAACATAATGCTGAAGGATCTCATAACACAAAGTTCCATGAGCGCGTTCGATCGCTTCGATCTCATCGTGATCGAAATATAACATTATACATACAATACATACAATTATGCAAATAAACTCTAATTAACGGCATGTTGTGATCAACGAAATCATAAGGGAAAGAGTTCCATACCAGTTGAAGACTATCTTCAAACTTCAGAACTTCTATGCAGCGGAAACCCTCCCAGCGATCTATCAACACCAAGTGGAAACGTCGACTGCAGCAGCACGAACAACACGAACTCACGATCGCAACGGGGATGACACCACCACTGAATATCCCCGAGTATTCTCGAAGTGAAAACCCAAAGGATGGGCTTTGGTGAATTTGGTAGAGGAAGGAGGAAACTCAAATCGTGTAGGCTATAAGTAAGTGGGAGGGAAAAAGTCGCTATCGCATAGCATAAATGCTTATCGTTTAAGAGGAGCTACACGATCCTGTAGGATTTACTAAATGATCGTTTAGAAAAAGGTACACGATCGTTTAGTAAAACTGACACACTATACGATCGTTTAGAGAAGCTATGCGATCGTGTAGGAAATAGTGTGCGATTGTTTAGGCACGAGGTAGATGATCGTTTAGGCGCGAGGAGCTATCGTATAGTCTCTTGAAATGCTTAAGCTATCGTTTTCAAATCCACCAATGCACGCTTCCAAAATTCTTTGGATGACTAAACTCCAGGTGATCAAAATGAAAATCTTTTTCATTTTAATTCATCGGTTACATTAACCGACTCAGTCCACTAACCCACGTCCAAACGTGAAAATTGGCTTAATTATCATATAATTAATCAATTAATTATTAATAAATATAATCATATTATATTTTTATTCTAATTTCCTCCAAAATAATGTATCTCATACATTTGGCCAATTATATCATATATAATTAACCAGTCCAATTATATCATATATAATCGAACTTCCTCTTATCAATTTAAACATTTTAAATTAACCCAAATACTGGTTCTCGACTTTATCTAAGCTACCCAGGGGAACTAATGGACCTGTGGCTCGAAGCTCCAACGGTCCGTGAATAGCTGACTAAACTCTGTAGCCACAATATCCATCATCTGTTAACTGTCAGGCATTCCACTAAAGACCAATAGTTGAACTCTTCTCACCCCAGATATATTTCTGTGTCCATCAGATATAACCAATCATGAGTACGATGACCCTTCACAGATGCTCGTAAGTACAGCTGGGACAAATTACCGTTATGCACCTGTAGTTACATCTCACTTCTTAAGTACCACTGATTCCTCTAATGAACAATACAACATAGTCCAACTATGTGCGAACACCTCTCGGGCCAAGAGAAGGTGTGTGGCGCCACATCATTCAAGCCCCAGAATCAACCCTTAAGGGAGCCATCTATCTACTTACCCCTATGATGACCAAAATTTATATCTTTATCTTTATGGAAATAGACAATGATGAATATGAATTATACAAGCTCATGTTGCCATAAACTTGTAACAATAAAAATGGAATGTTGTCTATCTATTGCGTTGATGAATGAATGATGTGTAATACGTGCTTAAGTGATCTATGATAAAGACATTTCATGCGATACTATGTTCTAAGTATCTGTGTTGATAGTGATATGCTCGTAGTATGCAATAAAGTAGTGCGTGTCACAAGTTTTCTTGTGCTGAAAACAAGTATAATTCCAGCACAAGTTTCTCAGAGTGATCCAAGGTCGAACACGGGGATTGTTGTCGTTAAATGCGATACTTATGTGATACATGTGACCGATTTTAGTAATGAATAAAGAATTTTGGTTTGTATAGAAATGTAAATTGCATTGAAGTAAAAATCCGTTGATAAAATAAAAATGCGTTGTAAAGTAAATTCCTAAACTACTATGATACATGATATATGGTACATGATACATGATACTGTGACCGAGGATTGACTGTGAAGTTGTACAAAAGTGTCGATGAATGCGATGGCAAGTCTTATGAATGAGGCAGAAAGAGAAAGAGTACATGTTAAGTACGTAACTAAGGTTCCGCTTTCCCTTGGCGTACACCTCTCAGTGATCGGCTGCGTTCCCATATGTCTATGGTGAAACAGAGATGAACGTGATGAACGCAAGGTTGTTTTCATCTCTAGAAATACTTCTCGCTTTAGTTAACGCATTCTTCCAACCTTCTCTCGAAAGGCGGAATAACATCTTCACTTCTGCTCTCACAGGTGAAGATGTCGTCAAGCATGCTTTAGCTAAACTTAATTAATTCCTTAACACAAATTAACTCACTTGCTTAATTCTCGCTTTTTACCCTGAGGATTAAGAACACATCATGGAGAAAATGGATGATAAAAGTATGGAAAGAGACAGATAGATGATAACGATGACGATGATGACATTTAATTCTAAAATTAAGCGTTTGATGCATGTTTGTGAATGAGGGATTAAAGAAGATGAATACAGAAGATGATAGAAACAAATACGGAAAGAGTGTCAACGTCTTGACACAAATCCCAATCGAAGATTTGTGCTTGCCGGTGTATGGAAGTGGTGGAGAGGAAAGCTTCCCACTCAAGCTTGCTTTCCTGGTAGAATTAACCCTTGCACAGAGCTTCAACTTCAGGAATTGGAAGAATTCTCTACTCAGAGTTCTCTCGGATTTACTCTGTAGTCGCTTCAGACCAGCCTCTCTCTCTCCCCGTTTCAGTATATCAGTCTCAGTATATCATGTATATCATTCAGCGAATTTGAGGAAGCTATTTATAGGCGAGACCTTGGCTCTTTGAATTTGTGGTCCCCACTGTCTAATTATGGTAGTTTCTAAAATGGCGGAATGAAAAACTCCTTTCTGTTACGCAATCAATCCATCAGAAATGCACAACTAAAAGCTGTACACTTGCCAGAATCTTCTGCGAATGCGTTGCCCTTCACATCTTCGATCTATCGCCACATGCGATGTTGTTTTTTATTATCGCATGTGGTTGAAATGCGTTGATCGCTTCAGCTCTTGATCGAATTTCACATGCGCCATCATTGCATTGATCATCTCTTCGTTCTTGATTGATGGACGCATGCGATGTAGATGCGTTCTACATTTTGTCTTCGAGCCATTAACGTATGTGGTGACCTATTTTCTGCAAAACAGAGACTGAAACATTCTATTTCACCATCACAATGGTACTAGTGGGTGTGTTTACGACATTTCATAATTTTCGTATTTCTTAGCCATTTTATACTATCGACACAACTTTCCTTTCTTTTTGCCGCAATATCTGAATAAAACAGTATAAATAACTTGTATTACTAAAAGTTATCACACCCCCAAATTTAGATATATGTTTGTCCTCAAGCATATCTTCGACCAAAACAATTTCATTCAATTCTTATTCTAACTTTGCGTCGATTGGTTGCTCTGAATGCTCTACCTATACAACATTACTTAACAACGCAATTTTCTTCTATCCTTTAACAATTCATCAACATGCTCTACTTTATTCTTTTATACAACAAACCTCTACCGAAAAATTCCCTTCTTGTTTTAAGAGGAATGTATACCTCTTCTTGCAAAAACAACTAGTTGCGTCTTTATGCGATGGTCTGGTTTGCTTCATTTTATTAGAGACTATTGATCATAGTTACCCCCTTTGTTTTGGCTTTCTCCCATGGGTGTCATGAAAACATCCAACTATGGTTGTGTGCCAATCTCAACTTCAACTCTTGATTTTCAGATAAGTTTTACTTTTGCTTGTCAAAGGAGTTGTCTCTTATATTTTTATTTTTTCTCTCTCTTTTTTTTTCTTTTTCATATTGCGTCGTTATTGGAAACCCACCTTCGTTTTGGCTTGCTCCCACGGGTGTCATGCGAACATCCAACTACGAGCAGGTTCCTTTCACGACTTAACTCTTATCAGGTTGGGATTTTCTCTTGCGTTGACATTGGAGTTTTTATGATTTTTTTATAATGAACGTATTTTCTTAATGATGACCGCATTCGCTTGATTGCATCTGCTCAGACCTTCCCCACCCCCAAATTTAGAGATGCGCAAGGTCCTCATTGCGTTGTTTTGGACAGAATAGACAAAACACTTAGTCAAAATTTTGAAAAGAAGGTTTGAGCAGAGTCTTGATGTATAAAAGGTAAAGCAATGCTATTGCTATGAATTATCTAAGTGTTAGTCAGAAAGTGAAAAGTATAAGAAATATTGCTAAGGATATGCATATTACTCATCATGGCAGCGTAATTAATAACGCAAAATAGAAGATAAAGAACTTCACAATACTTGACAAAGGATGATAAGTAAAGAGGAAAACGCATACGGAGAGAATAGTTACTCAGTTGTATTAAAATTAACCAAGTATACAAAGAATTAAAAATATCGCAACACAAAATTTAAGCATGTACAAAAAAATCAAGGTATAGCTTCTATATAAAAAATAATGAAATGAATAAAATAAAAGAATGGCCGAAACGAAAAATTGTAGATTTATTAAGAAGGTGGCATACCCCCAAATTTAGAGTTGTGGCGGGGGCTCTGATGGAGGATTCTGCGGAGGAACTCGAGGAGCTTCTTCAAAGTGCAGAGGTTGCTGTAAATGCGGAGGCACCATGGGACCATGTAAATAGGCTGTTAAAAAGTTAAAGTACTCATGGTTGCACTCTGCCATTTGCCTTTGGTTCAGGTGGATCGTGAAGATATTGCATTGAATGTTGATCAGCACCTGCCGTGTCATCGCAATACTGCATTGAACCTCTATGTGGCTCTCTTGTAACTCCGTTATTCGTTGGCAGAAGAATTCTTGTTGAATTTTGGCTTGTAAAGCTGGAATTCTCTCTCTCTCAACATTCAGAAAATCTAAACTCTCTAAATCTCTTTTTCCCTCAAAATTCATTAAAAAATTGGATCCCACAATCCGTTCTAAGGCCAGAGAATTGCAGGAAAGACTGTACCGATGGTCCATGAAATGTTTGGATAAAAAACAAGGAGAGAGCAACTTTATTTTGAGCTACATTAAGGTTTGCTCTCTAAATTTTGTTTTTCTAGTTTTGAACTTGAATGTTTTATCCTTAAATTAATGAAATTAGAGTGCTTAAGTTTCTAATTGCTTTCGCTTGCATGTTTCTAATTCCATCAAATGGTATGCTCTAAGCAACACTACAACGCTCTCTAAAACCTTGCTCTCCAGTCTACAATGTAAAGGGACAACGTCGCCATGCTATGTATTATGTTATCCCGCCCCTTTTAATTTTGGCCTTTTTCATCTCCTTTCTTCACTTTCTTTGATCCATTTCTCAGTTTTGACTTCTTTATGCGTAATTTTTGTCATTTTTTACTTATTTTAACTATATTTCAATTCTCAATCATAAACTTTAAAAATCACTAGCAAACACATCAAATCTTATAAAATCACATTATAAACCATCTTAAATATAAGCCAAATAATGCGCACTTTGTGTGCGTTTCAGTCCCTCTTGTGTTCTATAAAAATTACTTGAAGTGGGGGTTGCTGAATTTGTTGGAATTAATTTTGAAAATCTGCTGAAAAGCAGGAAAAGGTTGTTGTCGAACAGCCCAGGGGTGCCCAACCCAGCTACCTAGCCAGCCCACCCAGCGTGTCTCACACCCAGCCCCACGCACGTGCTGCTCAATGCTTAGTGTCACAATCGCTCTTTCGGAAGCTTCTCTTAGCGATTGTGCGGCACTTGTTCCCGCTCACGAACAAGCCAACCAACTCGATTACGGACTGCCGATGGCACACCGAGTGCCTCTTGCAACCTCCACCCCCGTTTTAGGGAAAACGGTTTTAGAAAACGGGTTTAGTTAGAGAAAAGGTTTTCGTAAGAAGATTTGTGAGTGTGAATAAAGAAAGAAAGATTGTAGTAGACTAGAAAGCAATAAGCAACAACAACGGCTTTATAGAGTACTACTTCAGGTATGAGAAAAATGATGGTTAGTCTTTATCCCCATATAGTGCATTCTGAACAAAAAGCCAACTGGCGCCCTTGCATATGCAAAAGGGCGAGTGGTCACTTACAATGAAAATGTAAAGAAAGCAAGCTAACTAAACTAATACAATACAGGATATGAAAGTAAGCTAGAAGGGGGTTGGATTGGGCATGCGGCCATGGGCAACAGGCCCTGGACAAGCATGACCGTTACATTCTCCCCCACTTAATTGGTTGACGTCCTCGTCAACCGACCTTGTTCAAATTGCAATGGCTGGAGCTGCATTCTTCAAGTCTTCGCCCGCTCCCAACTGATCTCTTCGTCGGGGAGATCCTTTCCATTTCACTAAGAACTCTGTCAGTTCTCGTCTGGGTTCTTCCAATACGGCGCGTACGTTTATCCAGGATGTGCAACTTCTTTCTCAGCAGAACTCTTCATCGTGACGGTGGCGCCTTAGCATGTTTCGCTGTTCATCCTCGGGATCGGGATGATAGGGC
>NC_052350.1:31147526-31276664 GCF_009727055.1 Benincasa hispida
TCGTTCACCAAATCACCTGGTCGTCTACTCATGAACGGCCTCCACACGAACACAACAATGGGGATGACACCACCACTTAGAATCCTCGGTATTATCAGTGTGAGAATCCAGGAGATGTAGGCTCTGTTGGATTTGGTAGAGGGAAGGAGGAAGTGATCGTATACCACGACCAAGCAAGTGGGAGAAGGCATGGTCTATCGTATAGACGATGCTTGATCTTTTAGAAGAAGGTACACGATCGTTTAGCAAAAAGGCCGCGATCGTATAGACGATCGTTTAGTAATCATATTAATATCCCATAATTGTCCAATTAAAAATAATAAATATAATCATATTAATATCACATATAAACTATAATGTTTTCTCCTCCACTAGATAGAAATCATATTTATATCAATTTTCCTCTAAATAATGTATCTCATATATAATGTCAACCATATCATATCTAATTAACCAGTTCAATCATATCATATATAATCGAACTCCCTCTTGTCAATTTGAACACTTTAAACTAACCCAAAAACTAATTCTCAACTTGAATCTATTGAGCTACCAAGGGGACCTTATGGACCTATGGCTTGAAGCTCCAACGGTACGTGAACGATCGTTTAACGATCATCTTTCGCACGCCTAAACGATCGCATGCTATTTCCTACACGATCAAATAGCTTCTCTAAACGATCGTATAATGTGCCGGTTTTACTAAACGATATTGTACCTTTTCCTAAATAATCGTTCAGTAAACACTACAGCTCCTTCTAAACGATAAGTATTTCTGCTATGCGATGGCGTTTTCTTCCCTCCCACTTGCTTATCGCCTACATGATTCATGTTTCCTCCTTCCTCTACCAAATTCACCAAAGACCACCCTTTGGGTTTTCACTCCGAGAATACCCGGGACTCTTTAATGGTGGTGTCGCCCCTACGGTGTTCGTGTTTGCGGTTGTTCGTGCTGCTTTTGTTGACGCTGCTGCTGGGCGCGTGGAGGGTTTCCGCTGCGTTGGAGTTCCGAAGTATGAAGAACGTCTTCAACTGGTATGGAATTCTTTCCCTTGTTATTTTCTTGTTCAAAGCATGCCATTAATTAAGTTTTGTTTGCATAACTGTTTGTGTTGAATGTATAATATGTATTTCGGTCACGTTGAGATCGGAGCGAACAGAATGCGCTCATGGAACTCTTAGATATGAGATCCTTCAACAACTAGAGGCATACACAGTAAACATCTCAAGATTAATAATCTTGGCAACAAACGACAACAAATTGAGAAGAATAGAATTAGAAATGTCTCACTTGAAATGGCAACCAATTACTTAGATATCTGACTATAGGTAGCTCTAAACGAAATCTCCACTGTCCAGATCGAAGACCCTCGTGTCAAGAACATGTTGTCAAAATTTCAACTTGATCAGACCATGGATCGACCCTCAAACGGCTGAAAAACGATGTTGAACGGAAGACCAATTTCTTCTAAATTTTCTTCATTATTGTTTTATTCCCCTCGGTCTATGCACTTATACAAACCGGTGGCTGCATTGATTATTTAAAAAAACTGATTTGGCCCTAATGAGCCTTGGGCCTTCACAAAGTAAATAACCCAACATGTTTTCGATTGTATTTCTTTCCTTTTTTTTTCTTCTTAATTTCTTTATATGCACAAAAATCTTGATTCAATGATGTGTTCTATATAAATGAGTGGCTAGACTTTTCATTTATAGGATGTCGATGTGATGATCATGCATTAATTTTGTTTCTTTAGATTTTATGGATTGGATTGAATTCAATTTGTATTTCAATTTTAATGTACGGATTGTTGCCAATTGGTCATTGACTATGTATGAATGAATTGTTTATTCGAACGAAATGGTGATTCAATTAGAAATGTAATGATGAGCTACTAATTAAATGTGCACGAAAATAGCTAGAACATAGAGTAAATTAGTGATGACAATTTCTAATGCCATGTTGTATTGATTGATTACAAGATATTAGTAATTAATTGCTTAACATGAGAAAATGTTGATGTCGGGAGGGATAACCTAAACATTGGTGTTCAAATTCATATAATTTGAGAACAATGAAAATTCTGGGGACCTTAGAATAAATTAATGAAGTGATCATTGAATTGAAATCCTTGAACATTTTAATCCCAAAATTCATGTTTAATTTGCATAATTTAATTTAGTGAAGCATCCACAATTCGAGTCTTTAGATAAAATTGGTTGCATATAATAGCTGAAATAATATGTGAAATTGATCTCCATAGAATGATATTCAGTCTTCAAACACTACTTATAACTTGATTTATGTGCTTGTGGTCATCAATATCTTCAAGTCAAGGTTCATTGTCTCACCTTCAAAGTTGAGCTTCATCGCCTCACCCTCAAAGTCAAGTTTTGATGCCTCAGTTTCAAGGTCAAGTTTCATCGCTTGACTTGTTGATCTTGTACACCAAAACTCGACTTGTTAATCTTGTACAATGAATTAACATTTGGTTTATTGAACTTGTATGTTGGATCGTGGTCTTAAAGTCTTTGATGCTATAGATGTCTTCAAGGGGAATTTCAGACTTTAAAGCCTTCTGATTTTCATAGTCTTCAAGTTTCCAAGTCTTTTGATCTTTAAGAAGTGCCTTTGGTCTTCAAAGGGTCTCGATCTTTAAAAGTTCATTCGTCTTTGGGTTTCAAGTTCTTTAACGAGTCTTTTGATCTTCGAAAAGTCTTCTAATTGTTCTAGATTCTCAATTTACTAAACCCAAAAATGAGGAGGAACTCCTCTTTTATAGAGTTTTAATGAGGTAATGATGGCTTGGGCTTGAGTATGACTGAATTTTGAGTTTGGTTGGTCTTTAGACAAAAAGGTTCTATTTATAAGTTCAATTGAATTTGGACTCATTGTTCAAGTTGACTTATCAAAACTAACCGTTTGTGTTTGAAGAATACAAGTGGCATCATCACGATTTGTCATTTATTGTCTTCAACTTCAATTTGAAACATATACCAATTTGTATTTAGTGCAAAATTCGATATTTTATAGTTTCGTCATGACGTAAGAGTTAGTGTTTGATAACAATTTTTGATTCACACATACTTATCTTCCTCCCACTCTCTAGGAGACAGCCAAGAAAATTCAAATTTTTTTTTATTTTTTATTTAATTTAGCTATGTCAAAAGTTGTGGGCTTCTAAGAACAACATAATCAAACTATGCACACCCCAAAGTTGAAATATATATTTCTTTTTCCCATATATACACAAAAGAGAAAAGTAAGATGATTTTGATTCCTAAGCCAAGAATTCCGTCAAAGTCTTTGCATCTTACAAATATAGGAAAAAGAAATAAGTATTTATTTTCAATTATAAGCAAAACAAATAAATAAAAAAAGAAAAAGGAAAAAAGAAAAAAGAAAGTTAGTTCATCAAAACTTCCCTCCCTTTCCACACAGAGTTGAGTTAGAGCCCCCAAAAACCACCGCCGTCTCCCATTTTCCATCTCTATAAATACCCTCTTCCCCCAACCTTCCGCTTTCCGATGCGCTCACTGTTCATCTCCAAATTCCCACCCAATTCTCGATTCCCAATCCCAATCGCCGTTTCCGCCGCCTTCCGATCCCGATCTCCGCCCTCCGCCACCCCATCTCCTCCGGAAATGCCTCCCCGTCTGGCTATGATTTCTCATGTCGACTCTGACGGCCCTCTCGCCCGGAGATTGTGGAATAAGTGCCGTCGAGAGTCGATACTCTCGATGTACACCCCTTTCTGCGTTTGTCTCGCTTCTGGGGCTCTCAATATCGATACATTTCGCCACTATATCGACCAGGATGTTCATTTTCTCAAGGCGTTTGGTCGAGCGTGAGTTTAATTTTATGTTTCTTTTGGATTCTTTAATTGAATTATTGGATTCCATGATCCTGAATCTTTATTCAATTGGGTCATTTTGTTTTCTTTATTATTGTTCTGGTTTCTTTGATTGGGTTCTTTTGAACTATTATTGTGAGAGGAATGGCTTGGTTCTTGAATCAGTTATCTTGAATCTTAGTTGAATTGAACTATATTGAATTTGTTCTGTTTTTATTTTACTGAGTAATTTTTAATTGAAGTGAACTTATTTACCTTTAATCAAATTCAGTCGTTTTTTGGATGTAAATTGTTTGTGTATAATTGATCCTTGAAAGATATACATTGATAAAGACTCCTTTCTTGTAAAGAAGAAAGAAAGGAAGAGAAGAAGAGTAAGAGATATAGTAAATAATTGTTCTATTCCAGGGCAGGCAATATATTTTGATGTTCTTCCCCCACTGTCATGGAGTCTTAAATTTTATGCCTGTTTTACTGTTGAGAGACATTGGAACATTTAATTTATAGGGCCTGGCATTGGTTCTTAGGTTGGCTTCAGAATCTTGACTTCTTTGATCTTAATAAGAAAAGAAAAAATGGAAAAGTGGTATGGGCAAAATTTTCATGATGACCACAACCAAGAATGATTACTATGAAAAGATATGCTTTAAGCTATTTGTCCATTTATGTTTAGTTTTTGCCCGTATGACTTCTTAAATTTTATTGCTTTTGGTGTACTATTGCTGCAAAGATTGTTCGATTTAGAAAAGTAGGTTTAATTTATTGTTGGTGAAACAAAGAAGAATTGTATTGTTATTAACTATTAAGGGCGCTGTCCTGGTTTTTAAGATGTTATTTTTCTGTGTTTCCTATCATTTTTCTTATAATCAAGTGGAAGTTTAGAATGTAAAAATCTTTATTTTTATAATCCAGGTATGAATTAGCTGCAGAATGTGCTGACGATGATGATGCAAAACATTCAATCAATGAGCTGAGAAAGGCAGTGTCTGTAGAACTGAAAATGCATGCTTCGTTTGTTAAGGTACAAGGTCATTGATATTTCTATTTATAAACTTTTTTTTTTTCTTTCCGTTAATCACCAGCAATATGTGTTTTTTTTGAAGAATGAAATATTTGGAATCCAGTTTTGATCTTTCTATTGTCTTGGGAAGTTGTATGACCTTATTTCCTTGGTGCATGATCTTGTAGGAATGGGCTGCTGAAGATGGAAAAGAATCTCCTGTGAACCCTGCTACAGTTAAATACACTGATTTTTTGTTGGCAACGGCATCTGGCAAGATTGAAGGAGCCAAAGCTCTTGGTAATCTTGCAACCCCATTTGAACGAACAAAGCTTGCTGCTTATACTCTTGGTGCCATGACACCCTGCATGAGGCTGTACGCCTATTTAGCCACAGAGTTTAAGGGAGCTCTTCGTGCTGACCATGGTGATCACCCCTACAAGACGTGGATCGAAAATTACTCATCTAAAGGTTTTGAGGTTTGTAATTTACTAATTTTGAGTTGTGAACTTTCTCTCCTTGTTTAGATTTTAGTTTTGTAGTAAGATATGGAGTACTGAAATTGGCTAGCTATTTTTTTTTTCAATTCAGGCAGCAGCTGAGAGAACTGAAGACGTGCTTGAGAAACTTTCAGCAACTTTGACCGGTGAAGAGCTTGACACCATTGAGAAGCTCTATCACCAAGCTATGAAACTCGAGCAAGAATTTTTCTGCTCTCAGCCTATTTCCCAGAGGACAGTAGTTCCTTTGATTAAAGATCACAATCCTGCAGAAGATCGTTTGGTACTGTTTTCTGATTTTGATTTGACATGCACCGTTGTCGATTCTTCTGCCATTCTGGCAGAAATTGCAATTGTAAGAGCTCCAAAACCTGATCAGATTCAACCTGAAGACCAAGTCATTACCAGGATGTCATCAGCCGACCTCAGAAACACATGGGGTGTTATTTCCAGGCAGTATACAGAAGAGTATGAGGATTGCATCGACAAAATCCTGCCCCCTAAAACTGGTAGTTACTTACAACACGTGTTTTCTTTTATTCCAGCGAGTTTTCTTTATTTTATGTAAAGAATTGCAATCAATATTGTGAATTTTTGGGCCTTGCAGAGGAATTTAAGTTTGAAGATCTGTGTACAGCACTTGAGCAACTCTCTGATTTTGAGAAAAGGGCAAATAATAGAGTCATCGAGTCTGGAGTACTTAAGGGATTAAATTTTGAAGATATAAGACGAGCTGGTGAACATCTTATTATTCAAGATGGTTGTTTTAATTTCTTTGGAACCGCTTGTAAGAGTGAAAATTTGAATGTTGGTCTCCACATACTGTCTTATTGTTGGTGCGCGGATCTCATTAGGTCATCTTTTAATTCAGGTACATTTCTTTACTGTCATTTAATAGATTTGGAATTAACCATATGAATTCACTTCAGAATGTTATTTAATGCTATATCATGCATACGCTCTGTGTTGTAAGTCATATCAATTGCTATCATATATTCTATGTTGTATCTCTCAACCTCGGCCAAAGTTAGCATCATGATCTTGTTTTATATTCGTGTCAGGTGGTTTATTAACTCAAGCGACTATACATGCGAATGAGTTTGCCTTTGAAGAAGCAGTTTCAACGGGTGATTTAGTTAGGAAGATAGAATCTCCCCTTGATAAACTGAATGCTTTCCGAAAAATCTTGGAGAACTATGGCAATGATAAAAAGAACCTCACGGTGTACGTTGGAGACTCTATTGGTGACTTGCTTTGCCTACTCGAAGCAGATATAGGAATTGTTATTGGCTCAAGTGCCAGTCTAAGGAGATTGGCAACTCGATTTGGAGTTTCTTTTGTTCCGTTGTACCCCAGCGTGGTAAGAAAACAGAAAGAACTTACCGAAGAGACACGACGCAGTTGGAAAGGATTGTCTGGTGTCCTTTACACGGTCAATTCTTGGGCTGAAATCCATGCTTTTGTTCTTGGATGCTAGAACCAGGCTTTTTTTTTGTGGTTCTCATTCATCTCAACTCGTTTGGTTTTTTGATATTACCGAGTCGTTTCTGCATCATCGATTGTAAAGAAGATACAAGTTGATGGCGAATTTTATAGGGCCAACAACAACGGTTTTGCTGTCGTCCGTCCGTCCGTCCTGGCATTAATTGTGATATGTTGTACTTGGCAACAATTTCTGTATACTTTTGGTTATTTTGTGAAGGAAAGATGGATGAAGAGCAATTATTTGAAACAAAAAGTTGTTCATATAAAACATTTGAAGCTTTTACTGTGTATCCATTGATTGATAATAGATAGATAAGGTGCTGTTCTATACCTTGGGATGAATGGCAGTTTACAATTGTAATTTCTCCATGTTCAAAGTTGCCCCTCCTATTATGAATGCAAAAGCACTATACTTTTGTTGTTGATGCCTACTTTGGTGTTTCAGTTTAAGAAAGTGTTCTTGTTTTAACTTGTTATCATATTTGATTTTTGTTCGCTCAGGTTAATTGCTAATTTTAAGTTCATATCTAACTTTAATTTAGGTATTAATCCTATTTATTTTATGTAGATTGAATTTATTTGGATCCATATCAATGTTCATGTTATATATAATTAATTTAAGTTTGAATTCAGTTTTGTAGTGACTTTCATTGAAATTCAGTTAATGAAAATGCTTTTAATTACTACTTTTATGAAAGAGTGTTTAATAACAAATCTGTTATTAAATTAGCCATAAATGTCTTTTAATTACTACGTTTATGTTTCTTACAAAAATAGCATTCCATCGTACTTCTATTTTTAACTTTACACATAAATAAATGACCAAAAAAAGAAAAAAAAAAATCAAATTACCATCTTCTTCAAATGATTTTATATCTTCAAATCTTAAATATAGAAATTCTAGTAAATCAATGAATAAGGAAATCTTAAATTCTACGTATTCAAATTTCAATTTTTGGCAAATTTTGTATTCAAATCTCCAAAAAAGTTTGAATTTATTTTATATATACATTCTTTAGTATTCAATAATGCCACTTCTTTCTTCGAAGACAAACAGAATTAAATTTGATTTTGAGTTAGGGGTATTTTTTAAACAAAATATTAAGGTGTTTCATCTAAAAAAACTAACAATAAGGGTATGTATGATTTTTTTTTTTTTAAAAAAAATTAAGTGTAATTTTGAAACTTTTGAATGTAGTTTGATATTTTGACACTAAATACAAAGGTCAAAAACATGTTTTATAATTTAGGCAACAATTTATCTAAGGAGTTTGAAGATGATATGTTGATAATTGAAGTTGAACACTCATATATATGTTTTGTTATCTTTATTCTAAAATTTTGTGCAGTTGGATAGAATTCTTTAATCAACTCTCACAAAAATAATTTTCATTGTTTAGTATAATTCAATAAATTCACTATTAAATTAAATAAATGAATTAAATAGAAATGTCACGTACATGGCTCTACTAAGCACTAGCATAGATAAAAGCTGCTATGACAATTCTCGTCATATCTCACATTTACTCTATTTTTGACTTTGCATATAGCAAAACTTAGAACTAATTATAAATATAGCAAAATTTACTTTTAGTCCATAATGATAGATAGTGCTGATAGACTTCTATTACTGTTTATCAAATCAGTATAAGACTTCTATCCTATTTATTAGATCACATCTATTAGTGTATATTGATAGATAGTGATACTTATTTAATATTTTATTTATTTTAAATTCATCCAATTATTAAGTGAAAGTTTAAATTAAGACATCCCTTAAAGTTTAGGAGTATAAACAAAATTATTGATTTTAGGTAGAGAAAGAAGATTATAAATACGTACATTATGGTGTTAAGCAATACCAAAGTTTATCATCTCTGGAGATCGAGAGTAGAGTTGAAAAATAAGAGAAACTATTTACATAAAATAGCAATTTTTTTTTTTTTTTTTTTTTTTTATAGAAGTTGGTAGAAATTTATAAATGTCTATTAGTGATAAAAACTGATAAAAGTTTATTATCGATGGATGTTAATAGAAGTCTATCCATATTTTTTTTTTAATTGTGAGATTAGTTGTGGCATTGGTTATTTTCTTGAGCATCGTTTCGTTTGTCTTTGTTTGGAGAAAATCCCTCTCAATTGAGCTGTAAGTTTAATGATTTGGGATTTTGAAACTGTTAAAGAAGAAAGTATAAGCGCAAGTTTGAGCTCTTTGAATAATACTTCACAACCCCATGGTAAGGGTATTCGTGGGTTGGGTTCAGTTAGATTGAAGGACTTTGTAGATTCAATCCAATTATTCGGGTTGTAAATTTCTTCAACTCAAATAATTCTCATTAAAAATAAATCTAACCGAACCTAACCATGAAACATTTTGGTTGGATTGGGTTGGTTTGGGTTACTTGGGCCATTTATTTAAATGTGTTCTAAAACGAAGTAAAACGTTGATACATAAAATTTTGATTTAACTATTTTCATATATTGAATTATGATTAGTAACTCAATTTCAATTCATATAATGTAAAATTTCCTTCCAAAGTGAAAAAAAAAATACTTTTAAGAGTTGTTGGAGAAGAAATTATCCAAAAAACTAATGAAATTAAACAAAACTAAAATAGATATATGTATATCTAATTGTAACGTAAGCAAAAGTTCGGATTGGTTTGGGTTATTTTAGATGACTCATAACCAACCCAACCCATAAAATTTTTATTTATTTGAACCAAACCCAACCCAAAAGTATTGATAACCGAACCTAAACCGCACAAATGGCTTGTACTGTGCTCGGTGAGATTAAGGATGTTGACGTAGTTAATACAACACAACAGGTTCAGTGTTCTCCAATGATTAATAACATGTTTGAGAGTGATTTTGAATTGGTAAAAATCACTTTTATTATGTTAAAAATTACTCCCAAACATGTCTCGATAATGAGTTGAATTCATGAGTGGATTATTGAAATCCTCGTTATCAAAACTAGTTTTCTATTGGCTTTGTTTCAGTCTAGGACTATCATAGAATCTCTTTGGTGTTAGTTTTCAAATGATTGATTCGTCTTTTTGCAATGAGTGGACCCCAAAACCTCGTATCAACATAAAGAAAAATAAAAAAAAATCTTAATTTAGTTATTTTGTGTTCTTTAACTAGTTTTAGTTGTATTTTTACTTTTTTTGACTTCCAGTGGAATATGTAAGGGTGAAATAAATTGAATTGGATAGCTAAACAGAACCGAACCAGATCGATTCAAGTTAGTTTCATTCAGGAAACGTCAGTATTCGAATCATACTAGACCAAATTGAGTCGGTTCAGTTCAATTTGAAAGAAACCTGCAGTTGAGCTCAGTTTGCGTTTGTTGGGTTTACCAATTATGTTTATTTATATTTTGCTAAAAAATGGGGTTCCACTATTCTTTGTTTGGTGGTCCTTTAATATTGTAGTGCTTAAGGTAATTTAAGTAGGGGTGTTCAAAAAATATGATGATCCTAAGATCCTGATCAACCCAACCTAGTCCATACGATTTGAATTGGGTTATCAACTCTTTTGGGTTGGGATGAATTCAAATAAATGAAAATTTTAAGGATTAAGTTGGTTCATAGGTCACCTAAAATAACCTAAACTAACTCTAACCAACTCAAATGTATTTTTGTTTTAAAAAAGTATATCGTTTTTACTTATAATACTATACTCTTACATATATTTATTTTTAGTTTATTTCATTTCATATTTTTTGGTTAACTTATTCTCCCACAACTCCTAAAAACAACTTTTACACTTTTGAAAAGAATTTGTTTTATAATATTAATTGAAATTGAGTTATTAATCTTAATTCAGTTATGAAAATAATTAAGTAAAATGTTTACATATTAACATTTTACTCATTTTGTAACGACTCGGCTCCCTAAGACTTATACTAAGTCTTTACTATATGCATGCATACATTTCAAATGGCACTTTTTCATGATTTGGTAAAAACCAACTTAAATACTATGAAATAAATAAGTTTATTAAAAGTAATTAACTGAAATTCATTTAATAGGGTACCCTTAGAACCATAAAATAAAACTAGAAAAATCTCATAAAATGTTTAAAAGCGGAAATACCAAAATTTCAAGTTCAAACATCAAGAACTAGAAATTTTAAAAACAAAAATCCTGAAAACATGAGCAGAAGAAACATGAGAAAGAATGAGTATAAAATACTCAGTAAGTAACCCCATTACCGAAGTTGAGCTAAGCATCTATGTAAACCCCCGAACTTAGGTTCTCTAGATAAGCATGTTTAGCCAAAGAAATGTTATATTACATATTTATTAAATAGAAATTCAATCATTAGTCTGCTGGAGGCACTAAGTGTGGAGTGACGTGGCAATTAATTCTTTGAATTCAGGAAGCGGCAGAAAGATTAAAAAGGGAAGTGAAACTTCAAAAGCATGGTTTTAGCAATTGACAAGAGCAAATTTAACGAATTTGGTGCCATTTGAAAGCTGGGAGAAACTAGTTTTCAAGGTTGTCTTACTGGAAGATTGCAAAAGGAGAAGAACAAAAGTGGAGAATTTGTAGAAGAGGCAGAACCACGGATTAATCAGGCCCCGAGGTGAAATTTGGAAGTTCCAAGCCAAATTATAAGGAATTATGGGCTGAAATTTTAAGGTAAGGAATTAACTCAAATCTAAACAAGTTTGTGGAAGGAAGTTTCTTGAGAAGAGCTCTGTATTTTGAGTTATGAATTTTTGAATTATAACAGGGAATTGGTACATAAGCAGACAGCTGCTTGTGAGGAACAAGCAAACAGTTCATCATGGAGAATTATAGCGAGATTTGGGCATGAGGATCTCATTTATAAAGGAAATTTCGCTGATTTTGTAAGAAGGATCTCGCTCTAGGGGGAAATATCGCTAGGAATTGAGGTAAAAATTTCACAGGAAAAGCTTGATCTCGCTCTAGAGGATTTCGCTGGTATCGCTCTAGAGGATCTTGCTTGTATCGCTCTAGAGGATCTCACTAGCATCGCTCAAGGGGGATCTCGCTAGCATCGCTCAGGGGGATCTCGCTGACCTCGCTCAGGGGGATCTCACCAGTAAAGCTGTCTGTATTGATGGAAGTTATTTTAATAAATGAATTATTTGAGATATTTTACTAGGAATTCTAAGTAGTTTAATCGAGAATTATATCTTTTCAGGCCAAGAAGAGCTAGGGAAAGCATATAAACCAATAAGAGCCTGACGAACAGTGAGTGATTCAGTAAACTTAAGGTCTCCAATACTCATGCATATATGATCAAGTAAAGCACAGTGACATTAATGATGTATTTAAATTTCCTCAAGCAACAAATGGTTGGAGAATAATTTAATGCATGTTTCCTGGCTTGTATGTGTGTAACACAGGACAAGGTATGTTGTGTAACCATTACAAAAGTTGTGTTTTTGAGTTTGATATGTGGTTCCTAGAGGAAAGCTATGAGAGAATGAGTTTTTGTGTAAATGAGTGGCAATGGAACAACTTTTGTGTAAATACTAGGCAATGGAACTTAACTTGGTGTTACAAAATACACATTTGATACCGAAGGATGTTGAGAAGGTATCTAACCAATTAGGTACCGAAGGACATTTGAGAAGGTACCTGGCCAATTTGATACGGAAGGACATTTGAGAAGGTATCTGGCCAATTTGATACCGAAGGACATATGATAAGGTATCATAGTAGCTTGATACTGATGAAAAAATTTGAGAAGGTATCTGAGCGGAAGTACCTAAAATATGATGGTACTTAGTGTGGCCACGTGCACATAGGCAGTTATGAATGAGAAACCGAAGTATGGGTTTCTTGGTCGGTATTAATGTTTGGAAGCTAGAGTGTTTAGGCTCGTTCTCAACTAGGGAATAATAATGTTTAATGATGTCTGAGAATGGTTTACAGCTACATATAGAGACAAATGTTTAAGTTTCGCATTGGTATAGTGATGCTACGCTTGTTGCTTTACGATTCTATAGTCACTCACTGAGCTTTTAGCTCACAGAATTTATGTGTTTTCTCTTTTCAGGTAGCGGTCAGTTTCCTCAAGGTTGATCCTGTTGCTACTTGCCACTGAAAGACTCGGCTTATTGAAAGACTTAGGTTAATAATCCATTTATGTACACATGTTTTGTGAGGGACTAGGGTTTCTGTAGAAATGTTTGGGCCACCTGTGAATATTTTTCTATAAAAGTAATGTTTTGGCTGTATGCTTGTAATTATGTAATCTTCGTAAGAACTTAAGGGGGAGGTTAGATGTTTGCATATATTACTAATAAAATGAATAGATTGGTATCTAGATTAGAAGGCTTGAGTGGTGAGTGCTGGCAGTAGGGCTAGTAGCTACCACGGTCATATCCTCTTCCAGAATAAAAGGGTAATCTGGGAGGGGGTGTGACAATCTATGTTCTCTAGATGCCACTTTTTAATGAGACATTCATAAACCTCTACTTTCCATGGGATGACCATCTAGTGGATAGTTGAACCCACCCTACCGTAAATGAGATGTACCCACAAACCTCTGGTGAATCTCGAAGGAAACAAAAACCTCTGGTGAATCTCAAAGGAAACACAAACCTTTGATGAATCCTGAAGGAAAGACAAACATCTGGTGAAATCCCAAAGGAGATCATCATCTTTGGTGAATCCCGAAGGAGATCACCACCTTTGGTGGGTATCTAATTATGGGTAGAGGTAATTATCACTATCATAAACATAATATACATCATAAAACATAGTCCCACAAATATGCAAATAAATAGCATCATGCTCTATGTACATCTAGCAAATCATATAACAAAATAATTTAATTCATGCCTGCACTCATAATATGCTTCAAACCACAATTAAAAATCCACTTATTTATCTTCATGCATCTTGATGCAAACAATCTTAAAATCCTCAAAATCATTCTCAAATTTATCGTCTACCACAAAGGCCGTTCCAGTAGTAAGATTACATACCTTAAAATTTGGTCATAAATTTTAATCCAAGTAATTAATCTTCTAAAAAATTTTGGAAGACTTGAATCCACCCTATAACATAAATTACAGTTTTCATATAGCACCCCTGGATCAAAATAAAAAATCCAAAATCTAAACTTATCCTTTGGGGTCTAAATCCAATTAACCAAATCAACCAAAAAGTAACTAAATTCCAAAACTCAATTCAAATTGGCCAACCTGAACATAAATTAAATCCAAAATTAATAACATAATTTTCCATAAATACTCTTAATCCAAGAGATAACCATGATGAGATTCGAATCCCGAGCGGAAGCGTGTGAACATTTTTTATCCCACAAATCGCTTTTTATACAAACAAAAATCGTGTATTAAAACAAAAGATGTGTAGAATAAACATGTGAAATAGAATTCTTTAGAAAAAGGAAAGAACCATTCTCACATTTACAGATTTCCAAACTTCTAGAACAATCCTCTCGATATTCCGACGAACAATCTTCCAACAATCTTGAACACGAACGTATCCTTGAACAATCTTGAACATGACCACGAGAGTTATTAGGGCTAATGCCCTAAATCTCGTAAGGTTCTATAGTTTGTAATTGTATGTACAAACATTTTATTTATGTAATAAAATATGTGATGTTTTATTTCCAAATTAGTTACATTAACCACAAACCAATAAACTAACACCCAATATTATCTTATAGCTTAAACATGTATGTAGAGACATACAGGTGGATCATGTTTAAGTGATAACCTAAATAGTCTGTAGTAGATGGATAAGGTTGGATACCTTATCTTGGTGACACTAGAGTATGTCCCGTTTTGTAGATATTACAATTGTCGTAAAGTGCTACAAATGATCTGATCCTGATCATTCATGTGAAGACATGTGAGTGAGGATATTCTACACAAAGGAGCTTGTATAAGACCAGACCACGAAATGACTAGTCTCATTATATAACGCCATTCATAATAGAGACTTACATTTCAACAAGATGACCATAGGTAATATGACTTGAATCCTGAGTGAGTTGTGAACTCTTATCTATGAAGGTGATCCTTTGATTTGTATGGGTGAGAGTGGCCACATCGCTGATTCAGCAAGCCTACCATCTTAGGGATTCGTCTAATTGGAGAGCTGGGAACACAACTACACAAGAAGGAATTCTCTCTTTCCTCAATGCTGGGGCAAGTAGATAAATTGCTCCTTTAAGAGCTGATTCCGAGGCTTGAACAATGTGGCACAACACCCTCTCCTAGCTTGAGAGGGTTTTGGTCATAGTTGGACTATGATTTATTGTTCATTAGAGGGATTAGTGGTACTTAAAGAGTTAGATGTAACTACAGGGGCAAAATGGTAATTTTGGCCCAATTGTACTTACGAGCAATTTGTGAAGGGTTATTGTACTTGACTGGTTATATCCAATGTGTTGGGTTTTATGTCCTAAAACTCGTGGTTTGTAAACATTAGAACTTATTGTAAGAATTCGAGAAAGTTGTTGAATATTTTTTTTAAGAAATTCAATAAACCTAAGTCCCTTGACTATATGAGTACTTGAACTTTATATAGAGACATACAAGTGGATCAGGTTCGAGTAAATAGTCAAAATGATCTATAGTATATGAATAAGTTTGGGTACCTTATTCTGGTAACACTATTGGATGCGGCCTACTCTGTAGTTGTTACAAAGAGTTGTAAAGTGCTACATACGAAGTGATCCTAATTCGTGCATGTTGAGACATGAGGAGTAGGGGTGTCCTGTGCAAATGAGTTTTGTGCAAGATCGGACCACAAAACCTGTCACTCTTACTTTATAACGCTGTTTACTGTTTAAGATTGACTATTTCGAAGCGATGACCTAGGTAACTTAACCTTAATCCTAAGCTAACTATGAACTCCTATTTGTTCGGGATTATCCTTTGATCTGCAAATGGTGAGAGTAGACTAATTGCCTCTGCTCAATAAACTTACCATTTTGGGGATAAGATCGGATGAATAGCTGGGAACATAGGGTGCAAGAGGGAATTCGCTCCTAACCAATTAGGGTTAGTAGTGAGATTGTTCCCTTCAAGTGTTGATTCTAGGTCTTGAACAAGAGGTCTCACCCTCTCATTGGCCCGAGAGGGATTCAATTTGTTGATTGGATCACAAATCAATTGTTCATTAGGGGATTAGTGGAACTTAAGGAACAAGAGGTAATTACGGGGGTAAAATAGAGATTCGACCCAACCGTTATTACGAGCAACCTGTGAAGGGTTAACTTAATAATCATGGTTATATCGAGTGAACATAATATATCTATTGTGAGGGGAGTTTAGCTATGGGCTTTAGTGGAATCACCCATTAGTTAACGAATGGGGGTTAGATCGGTCTAATGAGTTTAACCAATTAATCTCGGATCGTTGGAGCCCATGATCTGTAGGTCTGCGAGGTCCCCCTACTATCTTGTAAATGGATAAGCTCGAGAATAGCGTGATAAGTTAATTTGAAGTGTTCAAATTAGAATTAAATGAATTTGGAGAAATAATATTTAAATATGATTTAAATATTTGAAGATGGAATTGTGTTACAAATTAATATAATATTTGATATTAAATTAATTAGAATATTTAAATTGTTTAAATAATTATTTATTAATTTTATTAAATAAAATTAATTTATGAAATTAATTTTGTAAAATTAATAATATTTTTAGTTTTATTAAATAAAATTGATTTTGAAATCAATTTTGATAAAATAGAAAAAGAAAAGAAAAACACAAAGTTGAAAAAATTGATTTTCCATTTACTCCATGAACTAGCTCACCAACAACCCACTTTAACTCTTCATTAACTCCAAGCATGAGGTGCATCTCATGTAACAAGCTTCTTTGCATGAATGTCTGCAATATATAGAAGATTTTGGAGTGTTTTGGAGGAGAGCAATTGAACAAAATTCTAAAAAAAAAAAAAGTTGAGAGAAGAAGGGTGTTCTTCTCAATGGTTGCTGCTGTGAGCTTCTCCAAATTCCCTTAATTCTAACTTATTTTGAGTCCCACTACTCAATCTTGAGCTAAAAAAGGATAGTAGAGAAGATCTTGGGGCGCTCTACAACTGTGGAGATTTGTAGCTGAATCGAAGCTTAGAGGAAGTTCTTCAAAGGTATGTCATGAAACTCATTTTTTCTATTGAAGCATGTTTTCTTTACTGCCAAAATTAATGAATTAGAGTGCTTATGGATCCTAGTTTTCTTCCGCTGCACATTGGTACCTTCCAACACAATGGACACAGAAATATATCTGTAGCTCAAAACCCGAGTTTTAATTACCTCACTTAAGTATGTTTAAGGATAAGAAAATGAAGAGGGAAATGTTTAAGTATGAGAAACTTGGCTCTCGGGTGTTTAATAAGATTGCCTTGCAAAAAGAAATTTTTGCTAAGTGTTGGTCATGAAAATGGTGGCTAAGATCGAGTAAGCACAAGGCATGCATAGAATAAATGCCATCGAGCATCAAGTATGTACGATCGAGGAAGGATTGTGCATCGGGTATGTGCGATCGAGGAAGGATCAAGCATCGAGTATGTGTGTTAGAGGAAGGATCGTGCATCAAGCAAGCCATCAAGCATCGAATTTGTCCATCGAGTAATTTCCAGAATGCCATTGAATTTTCCATCGAGTATTTACCAAGATCTATCGAGTTTTCCTTCGAGTATCGAGTTTTACACGAAGTTTTTAGCTTTAAACCCTAAGTAATCCGGAAAGTTAGCTTATTCTTGTCCCTTAATCTCCACTAGTCCGTCAGGTGGCTTAAGGAGATTTCATGCAGAAGGCTGAGCAGTGGTATAAAAAGGAAAAAGGGAAATTCAAGACCTCGTTTTGGACAATTCCCTCAGGAAAATCAAGAGATCTTGGTACTGTTGGAAAGCTCTAAGAGTCTAGTTTCTGAAACTGAGCCATTGGAAGGAATTCTTGCCAGAGGAAGGCCGGAGAGTGAAGGAAGTAATGATTGGTTCCATTTTTGGGCGAATCGGGGCCAACGACGAAGAAATCAATATCCAGGCTGAACCACATGGAATTTCAAGCTGAAAATTTACAGTAATATTGTTATCACCTTTTGAGTAAGTTTGGAGAAGGAACTTTTGCAAGATAAGGTATGAGGTTTGAGTTACATATTTTAGAAACTGAACTTAGAAAGTGTTAAACAAGCAGGCAGCTTCGCGGTTTAGGGCCATTGTGGAATATTTAAAGTTCCAGATCAAATGACGAAGAGCTTTATACTAAAATTTTGAGATAATGTTGTTAACACAATTTTGAGTATGTTTGAAACAGGAATTTTCTTAAAATGAGTTATGGATTTCAAGTTATTGACATTAGAAACTGAATCTGGAATTTGTTGGGCGAATAGGCAATTACTTGCTAAACGTGGGTTTGGCACCCCAAAAATCCTACCAAGTATTAGGTGTGGACGTTAGAAAGGAGGCAACCAACTAAAGTTTAGGCCCTTTAAATTTGACTAAGTACCCGATGTCCTAAGGTAAGTTACGAAGAATTGAAAGCGAAAGGAATAAATGTGATAGTACATGCGAGTAATTCAATCTAGCTTGGATCAAATTTGATTTTGGAGTGGCTCAATTTAGAACAAGATTTCGGAATCTTGCTTCTAGATCTTCATCTAGAAGATGATCTAATTATAGCTTTTTTTCTTAGTTGATCTTTCGTATAGGGAGGTATTAATTTCTTAGATTAAAAAATTCTTGTTTCAACAATATAGCTTAAGCCCTTTTTGAGTCACACCAAGCATGGAGAACGCGCTGCACATGTCTATAAAATTTGTCAGATGAGCGTGTGGGTCTTCTCCTTGTAATCCTCCAAATTGTCCCACATTCTGAATCATCTGTAGCATAATGGATTTCATCTTAAAGCTTACATTCCGTCAACCATAGGTCTTGAAATTCCTAGTAAGAAATTATAAAAATCTGGCACCACATAATCCCCCATAGGGATATTGTGGTCAGCAGCAAGAAAAACTGGATCTTGTGTTGGTAAATTTCCCATTTGGTTTCCTGTCAGTGCCATATCTTAATTAGCCATACTTCTTCACTAATTACTTTGGCCCTGATGAACTCTTGCGCGAATAATACACTTGATCTCTGGGTCTGCTTAGAGTCACTAGATCACTTCAGCACTCACAAGCCATCAGATTGCTCTCCGCGTTGAGCAGCCAGTACAAAGAGATTTGTCCTGCAAAATACCAAAAACATACTCAAACAATAAACCATTAACCACTCCCCAGCAACGACGTCATAAACTTGTAACACAAATTTTATTCTAAAACATTGCGCTGATACAAATATGGATATGAATGAATGAACAAGTCCATGTCCCCGTTACAAGTTCCCCAACAATGGCGCCATAAACTTGTTGAACGCTGGTATTGATGCTAAAAAGATATGCTATGTTATGCTCGAAATGATGCGATACTACTTCTAGATATGCGTTAATTATGAATGTTCTTGTAGTATACCATGTGTTGTCACAAGTTTCCTTACGTTGGAACCAAGTGTGATCCGAGGTCGAACACAGGGACTGTTTGAGGTTATTGTAGTATGTTTATGATATATGCGACCGGGTTTTTCAATCTTTAAAGAGTGTTTTGTATAAGTATATAAAAGCTGCGATAATGTAAAGGAAAGTAGTAAAAAAAATAATGCGATAATAAAATAAGTACAGTAAACCTAAGCTAGATGATACGAGATACAGGCTTCATGATACAAGATGTTGGGGTCCAGGCTGGATGTGAAGGTTATGCAAAGAACATAGAATGTGGCGACAAGTCTTATGTACAACATAGAAAAAGAAAGATAACTAATATAAACAGCGACAAGTCTCGATAGATCAGAATGGCATCTTCACTTCTGCTCTCACAGGTCAAGATGCTGCCTAGCATGCCTTAGCTAAACGTATATACCTCTTTAACACAAGTAAGTACTCATTTAATTCATATTAACTACCAGGGGATTAGGAAGGCATCATGGAGAAAGTAATTAACGGAGGAACGAAAGTAGACAGAAAATGGGATATGAGAGCAATCGAAAAATTTAATATATCTATTAAGCGTTTGATACATGATGTGAATGAAGAGATAAAGAAGGTGAAATATAATGATGAAAAGAGATAGAATAGATACAAACAAGCGCCAACATCTTAGCATCGATTGGGGTGGAGATCTATTTGCCGGATTAGATGGATCAGATGGATGGATGAGCTTCCCTCTCAGGCTTGCTCAACCGGTAGCAGGGTTCTCAACACAGAACTTCTCGACGGGTATTTTGCAAAATCGAACTGAGACTCACCTCTCAGCCTTGTCTCATCTTCTTCCCGGATTTCTTCAGTTAAGCACTCAGCTTAGCCTTTCCTCTCAACATTTCAGCAGCAATTAGCCTCGTATTCAGTAGCATATTTTTTTTCTAAAATCTATGTGGTATTTATAGGTGAAGATCTTTAACTCCGGCCTAGTGGTCCCCACTTGTTGTTATTGAAATTTCGAAGATGGAGGGATATTATTCCTTCTTTTATGCAATCAGACTGTCAATTCTGCACAACCGTTAGTTGTACACGTGTCTCAATCCTCCACTTTTGCGTTGCTTAACTGCATCTTTCGATCGTGAGTTCGCATGCAGTGTGTTTTATTACCACATGCGGTTGAGAGTCAGCTCTGGATCGACTGTCGCATTGCGCCATCATTGCGTTAATTGTCTCTTCATTGTTGATTGACGGGCGCATTGTAACAGAGATGCGTTGATCAGTTCTTCTTGAGCCTTGAGCGCAAGCGGTGACTCGGTTTCCTACAAAACAGAGTAAAATCTCCTTTCCTTACATCTTAAAGTTGTTAGTGGGTGTAATTGCGATAACTTATAATTATTGTAATTCTAAGCTAAGTTTCATACAATCGATGCATATTTACTATCTTTTGGTCGCAATATCTAGATGAGGCAGTATAAATAACTTGTACTTGTACAAGTTATCACCCACAGCGTAGCAGATGTCTGGACGACTACAGAGCATCGCGTACATCAAACTGCAAACAGAAGACGCATATGGGACCCGTCTCATTTCCTCAACCTCTTGAAGCGTCTTAGGACAGATTTTCTTAGACAAAGTGACTCCATGCCTGATCCGCAGTAGGCCCCTCTTGGAGTCCTGCATCAAGTACTTGAGGAACATCTTGTCAATGTACGATGCCTGAGATAGTGCTAGCACTTTGTTCTTACGATCCCGAAAGATCTGTATACCTAGAACAAATTGAGCCTCTCTTAGATCTTTCATTTGGAATTGGGTCGCTAGCCAGTTCTTAACTGCAGTCAGTAGACCTACATCATTCCTAATGAGTAGGATACCGTCTACGAACAACACTAAGAAGACTATTGAAGCGTTGATGATCTTTTTTAGACACAAGGTTCATCAACGTTTTGGTCAAAGCCATACGACCTGATCGCAGCAAACCGTATGTTTCAAGATCGAGACACCTATTTCAATACATAAATGGGCCGATTCAGTTTGCAAACCTTTTTCTCTTGATCTTAGGTTATAAATCCCTCAGGCTACATGATATAAATGGTCTCCTCAAGATTGCCATTCAGAAAGGCCGTCTTGACGTCCATTTGCTAGATCTCATAATTATAATAAGCTGCAATGGATAGGAGTGCGGATCGACTTTAACATGGCAACAGGCGAGAAATCTCCTTATAGTCGACTCCCTCTACCTGGGTATAACCCTTTGCCACAAGTCGAGCCTTGAAGGTCTGTACCTTCCCATCAGCACCCCTTTGCACTTGTAGATCCATTTACAACCTATAGGGCGAACCTCATCAAGCTGATCTACAAGATCCCATACAGAGTTGAAGTACATCGACTTCATCTCGAGATCCATGGCCTTGACCCATTCATCTCGATCAACATGCTCCATTGCCTTCTTATAAGACAACGAATCTTCAACGTCCCTATCTGCTACCATAGCAAGGATTTCCATGAAACCCAGATAGTGAACGAGTGGGTTCGCAACCCTCCCACTATGTCGAGGTTCCCTCAACTCTTGAGGTGGAATCGACCTACTGGATGAACTCCCATCAACAACTCTTATTGATGTAGCAGGCTCTTCAACAGCTCTTGTTGATGTAGCAAGCTCTTTAACAACTCTTGTTGAAGTTTCAGTAGTTTCATTGGAAAGCTCACGCAACACGTTCATGGACTGTACTCCCTTATATGATCCTCCTCCAGGAAAGTAGCATTTTTTTGAAACAAACACCCTATTTTCCGTCGGATCATAAAAATAACCCCTTTGTGTACCTTTGGGGTAGCCTACAAAAAGGCATAACTTCGACCGTGGTTCCAAATTCTTGGGATTAGCCTCAAGCACATGTGCAGGGCAACCCCAAATGCGGAAATGGCGTAAACTAGCTTTACGCCCGTTCCACAACTCCATAGGTGTTCTTTCAACTTTCTTGGAGGGAACACAGTTGAGTATGTATACCGCAGTCTCCACTGCGAAACTCCAAAACGAGTTCGATAAGGAAGCGTAACTCATCATCGAGCGAACCATATCTAATAATGTCCTATTTCTCCTCTCTACTACACCATTCTGCTAAGGTGTACCCGACGCTGAGAGTTGGGAAACGATTCCATGTTCTATCAAATAGTCCTGGAATGCGAAGTCCAAAAACTCTCCACCTTGATCTGATCGAAGTGTTTTAATCCGTTTATCTAATGCATTTTCAACTTCAGCCTTGAACTCTTTGAAATTCTCAAAGGATTCAGACTTCCGTTGCAAAAGATAAACATACCCGTACCTGGAGTAATCATCAGTAAAACTGATAAAATACTCATAGCCACCTCGGGCTCGTACATTCATAGGACCACAAAGGTCAAAATGTACTAACTCAAGAGGCTCCTTGGCTCTAGAACCTTTTCCAGTAAAAGGTCGTTTAGTCATCTTACCCTCAAGGCAAGATTCACAAACAGGTAAAGAATTTTTTTGTAACTCACTTAGAAGTCCATTCTTCATCAATCTCTCAATCCTATTGAGATTAATGTGCCCTAAACGTAGATGCCAAAGTTTGGCATTTCTTTTGGAGAAATTCGTTGACATTTTGATTGAGTTACGACAGTTCTGAAAATTTCAGTATTATGAAGGGAATTAATGGCTAACAGCCTTAGTACATATAAATTCGATTTCAGATTTGCTATGCAAATAAAAACACCATCTTTATGAATAAACACTTTATTCAAATTGAAAGAAACAATGTATTTACATTAAAATAAACACTTTATAGAAATAAGGTTCCTTTTTAGTTCAGGAACAATATATACATCATTTAAAATTAGAAAGCTATTCTGTAAAGCTAATTGGAGTCCTCTCACTGCCACAGCTGAGACGATGTGCCCGGTGCCTACTCACATCGTCATCTCACCAGCCTTCAACTATCGCCAAGATCTAATCCCCTGAAAAGAAGAACAAACATGGTTAGTGGCGCCTAAATTAATTATCCAGGCAGAATCATCATTTTCAACTAAACAAGTTTCAAGCACAAGTAAATTACATTTACCTTGATCCGCCTTGGCCTTCGCCTTGGCTACTTTCTTCTCCTTTAGATACCAAGGACAATTCCTTTTCCAATGTCCATCTTGGTTGCAAGAAACATTTTCCCTTAGCAACTGGTGGACACCTCCTTGGGGCGACAGGCGGTGGGTTAGCAAGTGCCTTCTCTTTTCCCTTACCACTCTTCTTCTTCTTCCCCTTTGCAGAGTTAGAATTAGAAGGTGTATACTTTGTTCCTGAGGTTGAACCTCTATGGAATGTCCTTGAGGATGAAGTAACATTTGCCTCACCCTTCTGCCTCTCCTTACTTTTCAGTAAAGATTTGTATGTCTGCACCTCGTTGAGAAGAGTTGTACGGTTCTATTTCACTTTGTCAAGAATCACATTGCTAACAAGAAGCTCTCCGGCAAAGAATGCAGGCTTATGCTAATCTGGCTGTCCTCGTCGATGGAAGACCCATTCAACTTCCCCATATTGAATTGGACCATCATGTTTAGCACATATTCATGAATAGAGGTGCCTTCTTGCATTTTGAAGTTGAATATGTATTTAAGAGCCTCATACATAAGCTGTTCAAATGGTTGTCCAAACATCCCCCGCAGGGACTCCATGATCTCACGGGTTGAGACCATAGGCTTATGCTTCTTGGTCAAGACGTCAGAAAGACTGACCAAGATATAGGCTCGGGCCTTTTCATTTGCCCTTGTTCATTACTCGTATGTCTCCTAAACATTTTGAGCGAAATTTGGAGCTGGAATAGGAGGACAAGCCTCCGTGAGAGCGAACATGAGATCCTCGATGATTAGGATCGTCGTGATCATGTGTTTCCATGTTGAAAAATTGTTGCCAGTTAATTTTTCGGTGCTTAACAACAATAAGATGGTTGTAGCCATTTGAAAAAGTTGCTGAAAAATACGAACAAAGATTTATTAGATTTTGCCAACCACTTTTAAACCAATTTGTTTTGCAAAACAATTTCAAGTACCCTAAGTTATAGACTTCTATTTTGCAATGATGTCTTCGTGAGTCAGGACAAACGCCACCGGTGGGGTGATCAGTGATGCATTATTTTAAGATGTGAAATTATGGATGAATTGCGATGATGAAAATGCATCGAGCCCTCAAGTTTTCTCAGTGCAATCCAAGTGTAAACCCCACAGAGTTCCTGGTAAGTCCAGGGTCAAACTCAGGGACTTGAGAAAACAGGTTTCGGTGGTAATTTATAGAAAACTTTGCGGTAATGAAAAATAAACAAATGCGGCAGATTTGAAAAAAGTCTAATTGTGTGATAGATGCATTGAGTATGCGGATGAATGGGTTGAGAAGGTCTTTAGCTAGCGTTACTTGGGAATGCGTCAGACTATGCGATCATGCTACAACCATGTAGAGCAAGTCATTTTCCAATGCAAATGCGATGCTCCTAAGTCTAGGACGCATGTGCTGAATGCAAATGTGTCCATAGACCTTATTCCTAAGTCTCTACTCTTTTCCTATGCGATGATGCAAGATGCACAAAGGCAAGGTGACCGCACACAATCATATCCTATCTCTAGGATGCATGCGATGCATTAATAGCAAATAATACTTATTCCTAAGCTCTTATCTCTTGATTATGCATTCTAATCTGACTCTCCTGAGCCTAGATTCTGATCTGACCTTCCCAAGCCTAGATCCTATCCTTAGACTACCCTCTCGAGTATCTCTACTAGACGAATGAAGCATACATAATACAAGATAATCACATAGAATGAAGATCCCCATTTAAGTTAGCTAAGTGCTTCTCAACCCATTCAACAGATTTAGCTACTCATGCGTAAATAACAGAGAGTGAATAGATATAGAGAAGTAAATTCCATTTCTATAAATGAGTTGAATACAAAACAACAATGGAAGATAAAGGTAGAGAGCCTGGTAGCAATTCCTTGCTAACCGAGGCTTTTACACTGTCAATCTCTATTCAGATCAAAAGATATTCCTACTTTCGCAGGAGCTGACCCTCTCTCTGATCCTGAAGCTTCTGGCGCTCTCCCAAGCTTACCGGAATGATCTGTCAGCATAACCTCCTTCTCTCACGTTCGCCTTAAAATAAAAAAAAAATCTAAGAACAAGGCTAAACTATCAACAGAACTTGTGAACTCGTAAGCAGCTGAACTTGTGAACCCCTTTTCTTAAGGATGCCTTCAGTATTTATAGAACTTTCAAGGTGAAAGGCGGCTTCTCTTTCATGATTGCACAGATGGGATGGCTTTAATTCCCTGACTGATGCGTCGAATATTTGTCATCGAAAAGCTGAATGTACTTATTATCGTTAGTGGCTGCCAACTTAATTCGGATTCGACTGTCATTAGATTTCCTTCCCATCGTGATTAATTATGTCTTTCACCTAGATGTGCCCACCATGTTGCGCCGGTTCTTTGCGACAGTCCTTCTTGAGCAGAATTTTGCGAACAAAAATAACCGCAAAGCCTTGCAGTAATGCTGCACTCGACCAATGATTTCCTGTGATTGCTCTTTTCGTCTTGCATCAACGCATATTCTGTATAAGAATACAAAAATCAATTGTTTCTATGCGATGAGGGCATGCGACCACAATATTATAAATTTAGTGCTTTTCGGATGCAATCTAACATATTTTATCAACGCAAGCCAGCATTGTTTAAGAACTTAGCACTATGATAACGTGCATTTCTACCCGTTGTCACACCCCCAAATTTAAACAATGCTTGTCCTCAAGCATAAGCTAAAGATTTCCTTTAGCAAGTCGACCGCAATGTTCTTTTCCTAGATTTTTCAAGGATACTTCGTTCAAATCCTATGTACCAAAGTTTCCATAAGTCTTGTTCAAGTCTCCTCTTAAAATATTTCTAAGACCTAGGGACCACAAGCTTAACCTTCAAAAGGACTTTACTAAATTACGGGACATCGCATGATTTATTTCAAAAAGAAAACTTTTCCATGGGGTGTCAAATGACTTATCCTTGCATATTTCTTGACATTATTATTATTTTTTTCTTCTGACCTTGTGCTGATCCAAGTGCCTTGCCTTCGTTTTGGCCTACCCCCACGTGTGTCATGCGGACATCCAACTACGAGCAATGCGCTCTTCCTCAGACTAAACTCATACCTACTTGGCAGTGGAGTTGCGGTCATTTATATATGCGTTGATCCTGATGACTTACTTTCATTTTGGCTTGCCCCCACGTGTGTCATGCGGACATCCAACTACAGGTAAGTGCCTTTCACAACTTAAATCTTATCAACATGGGTTTCCCATTGCATTGATAGTGGAGTTGTTATTTTCCTCTTCTTTTTTTTTTTTTTTTCAAAATAGTAAGGTCGAAAATAAATACTTCACCCCAAAATTTAAAATGCGGCAATGTCCTCATTGCCAAAAGATTGAAATAAGTCATGCGATGTTCTTAGAAAGCTTCGTAAAGAGAGTTTGAAAGAAAGTTAGCAAACCCTTAATTTCTAGAAATATTTCATGAGGTGACTATCTTAAAGTTAAGTTGACCCTAGTATATACGAAAGAAATAGAAGCATGTTTTTCATCATTGAAATCATAATTGGCAAAGAGACAACATGCGGTAACTTACTAAATTTATCAATATTAAATGATTGCGGTAATCAAAGAGGATGCGATGATAAAACTTTTAAGACTAAAATGCGATGCGATAGTACGAAATTTGAAATAAAGTGAAGGAAGAATATAACCCCTAAATTTGCACTGTCGCCCGTATTGTGTATTGATGCATCCTTCTTTGCGACGATCTATCTTCTTTGGATTGCGGCAATGGAGTAAGATAAGTTGCTTCTTCGTGTAACATCTCTGCAATCCAATGCCTTAATCGTTGCTAGAAAAATAGAAAGAGGGTCAAATCATTTAACATAAAACAAATTCTTTTACTGCAATCATTTTTTTAGATAATAAAAATAGATAAAAACTGAAAAGATATAGTGAAGTGAAAATTCTAAGTAGTAGAGAAGATTTGAAGATTCCATGATTCCCAAAACTTGCGTCCTTGATGAATTTTGATCGTCTGATAGTGCAGGGACCACCTACTTCCTTATTTACTCAAAGTTTCTTAGTTCCACGGACTCGGCTTGGCGATGCTAGCCTTCTCCATGATACGCTTTTACTCATTGCCCATTAACTTTAAACGTATGGTTCCCGTCTTCGGTAATCAGCTCCATCGAACCATGTTAGAATATTTCTTTAATGATGAATGGTCTGGACCAGCGCGATTTTAATTTGCCAGGAAAGAACCGTAGCCGTGAATTGATGATCAAGACCTTTTGTCCCGCATGGAGATTATTACCGCATATGTGTTTGTCGTGCCAGCGCTTTGTGCGCCCCCTTAGATCTTTGCATTTTCATATGCGCTCATTCTCCATTCCTCCAGCTCGACCAGTTGATGTTTTCGTGCTTCACCTGCTTTCTCCAAGTCAAAGTTTAGCTTCTTCACCACCCACATTGATTTGTATTCCAACTCCAGAGGCAAATGATATGCCTTACCAATTACCAACACATACGGGGACATACCTATGGGTGTTTTAAATGCAGTCCGGTATGCCCACAACGCATCGCCAAGCTTTGTTGCCTAATATTTTCATGAAGGCCTTACCACCTTCTCAAGTATCAGCCTGATCTCTCGATTGGACTCCTCGGCCTGACCATTCGTCTAGGTATGATATGCAGTGGCCATTTTGTGGAGTATGTTATATTTGCACAGCAGCTCCTTGACAGTATGATTGATAAAGTGAGAGCCTTCATCACTTATTATGGCACGTGGAGTGCCAAAACGAGTGAAAATGTTTTTCTTCAGGAATTAGGAGACTACCGCCGCATCGCTTGCAGTGTATGCCACTGCCTCTATCCACTTGGATACATAGTCGACGGCTAACAAAATATAGTTTTTACCATTTGAGGGAGGGAATGGTCCCATGAAGTCGATACCCCATACGTCGAACAACTCAAGCTCCAAGATGATGTTCATCGGCATTGCATGTTTTCATGAAATGTTGCCTGTGCGTTGGCACCGATCACATTTCATCGTGTAGTCAGCTGCATCCTTAAACAATGTTGGCCAAAAGAATCCACTTTGTAAAACCTTGGTTGCGATGCACTGACCTCCAAAGTGCCCACCATATGGTGAGTCATGACATTGCGATAATATGCATTGTTGAGCAATATTTGGTATGCATAGTTGCAGAATCTGATCTGTCCCCCTTTTATACAAATTCGGCTCATCCCAAAAATATGATATGCTTTCATGTTTGAGCTTCCTCTATTGGTGGTAGGTATAATCTTCAGGAAATTTCTCGCAAACCAGATAGTTGACTATGTCAGCATACCAAGGCAATTCTTCAATATGGAACAGCTGCTCATCCGATAACACAACACTCACCTCTGACTCATTGCGGTCAACCTCAAGGTTTTCCAATCTGGACCAGTGATCCCAACTTAGTTCTCCGTCCCCTTTCGATCAATTATTTCTATGTCAAATTCTTGAAGGAGGAGAACCCATCTGATCAATCTCGGCTTTACATCCTTTTTTGTCATTAAGTACTTTATCACTGAATGATTAGTATGGATGAGTACCTTTGTTCCCAGTAGATATGCTCTAAATTTTTCCAACGTAAAATTACCGCAAGAAGCTCTTTCTCTATGGTGGTGTAATTGGTCTGAGCAAGATTTAATGTCTTACTTGCTTATGCGATGGGATACAAGATTGTTTTTCTCTTTCGTGCCAAAGCTGCTCCAATTGCATACCCGCTTGCATCGCACATTAATTCAAAAGGAAGTGTCCAATCAGGTGCAATTAACATGGGTGTGGTAATCAGTGCATTCTTCAAAACTTTGAATGCGTTGAGGCAATTGTCGTCAAAATCAAATTTTCTATCAGCCTCCAACAACGCACTCAGTGGTCATGCTATATTCGAAAAGTCTTTGACAAAGCGTTTGTAGAATCCAGAATGCCTCAAGAAACTTCGTATAGCCTTCACGCATGTTGGAGGTGGAAGTTTCTCAATTGCTTCTATTTTTGCTTTATCCATCTCCAACCCGTCCCGGGAAACCTTGTGCCCCAACACTATGCCCTCCTTCACCATAAAATGATATTTTTCCCAGTTAAGCACTAGATTCGTCTCTTTGCATCTCTTCAGTATCTTCTCCAGGTTGGCGAGAAAAACTTCATAGGTGTGCCCATAGACAGAGAAGTTGCCCATAAATATTTCAACAGAGTCCTCAAGATAGTCTGAAAAGATGGCCATCATGCACCTTTGGAACGTGCTTGGCACATTGCAGAGGCCGAACGACATGCAGCGAAAAGAAAAGGTCCCATATGGGCTGGTGAATATGGTCTTGTCTTGGTCTTCTGAAGCTATCATAATCTGGTTATACCCGGCATAGCCATCCAGAAAGCAGTAAAAGTAATTTCCAGCTAGACGGTCTAGCATTTGATCAATGAACAATAGAGGGAAATGATATTTCATTGTGGCTGCATTTAGCTTGCGGTAATCCATGCAAATGTGCCACCCAATGACGATCCTTGTTGGTATTAGTTCATTATTTTCGTTTGGGACTACCGTCATGCCACCCTTTTTAGGCACACATTACACGGGGCTAACCCACGTGCTTTCTGCTATAGGATAAATAATGCCTGCATCTAACCATTTAATGGTCTCCTTTTTAACGACCTCTTTCATCGCAGGGTTGAGCCTGCGCTGATGTTAAATCGTTGCCTTATGGTCTTCTTCGAGACGAATGTGGTGCATACAGTACATTGGGCTAATTCCTCTAATGTCGGCGAGCATGCAGCCAATTGCTCGCACATGCTTCCTCAAAATGCTCATCAATGCATTCTCCTGGTCTTCATTAGGATCAGAGGAAATAATAACTGGCAGCTTCTCATTTTGTCCCAAAAATGGGTACTTTAAGTGGTTCGGCAGAGCTTTTAATTCCAGTGTTGGTGGTTCTACTAGGGACGGTTGCGTTGTTTTTCTTTCTTCTTTTTCTGTTGGCTCTTCTTCTTGGTTTGGGATCATCTCTTCTTCCTTACTTGTTTTTGTTATGATCGCATTATAGGTAGCAATGGATGCACTTGCATCCTCTTCTTCATTCTCTTCGTCAAACATTTCTTCTTCAATCAAATTCTGGTCGTCGTCTGAGTCATGCATGTCTTCTTCGTCAGGAAACTTCATGGCACGGATTATGTTGAACTTGAGCTTCTGTCCATTTATGCTCAAAGTGATCTCCCCTTTATGCACATCAATCTGGGCATGACCTGTTGATAAAAATGGTCGCCCCAGGATGATGGGCACATATTTGTCGGCCTCGTAATCCAATATGATGAAGTTGGCTGGTAGGATAAATTTGTCGATGGTAATCAACACGTCCTTCACCTTTCCCTCTGGATGCACCAGTGATCTATCAGCCAGTTGGAGAGTCACAGTCATGGGCCCAAGTTTCCTCACATTTAGCTGCTTAAAGATCGATAGAGGCATCAAATTGATGCTGGCTCCCAGGTCACACAATGGCTCCCAGGTCACACATCTTCGTGTATGCAGGCATCTCCTAATCGCTTCACTGAATAGAATGTTAATATGTAATTGTTTTAATATAGACATGAAACGTTGGTACTGTACCTCTTCATTCTTTTTCTTCCTCAAGTCTCTGCGGGAAAAGTGGTAACTGCACTCTCACGGTCCCCTTCTCTATTGGCTTTGAGGTCGACGCAACTTCTGGCTCTATTGCTTATTTTCCTCATTCTTCTTCTTGTGTTACCGCAATTTCAGGTTCCGTCGCAATGGGAGCAATCCGGCTAGGCTCCATTTTTTTCTCCCTCTACAGTTTTTCCACTTTGCAACGTCATAACCTGACATTTCTCTTTACCTGATCCCCTCAAGTTGCGTGGGAGTTCTGTTGAACTTGGCAGAGCCCCTTGCGGTCTGTTTTTTAGCTCGCTCGTAATCTGGCCCATCTGTAATTCTAGATTGCAGATGGACGTAACCTGACTTTGAAGCATAGTTTCATTTTTCTCTATATATTGCTTTAATAGGCTTTCCAGGAAGGAAGATTGTGGCAGTTGCGAGCTACTGGCTTGATTTTTTGTTTGACCATTGTTGCGTAGGAAGAATCCAGGTGGCCCTTCTTTCTACGCCACGGATTGGAAATTCTGCTGCTGATTCTTCCATGCAAAATTAGGGTGGTTTCTCCACCCGGGGTTGTAGGTATTCGAAAATGGATTATTTTTCACAAAGTAGATAGATGTGATTCTGTGGCATTCTTCCATTGCGTGCCCATCACCGCAAGTTTTCACACCTTGTGCTGTTTGACTTAAATTGTGTTTGTACTTGCCCATTTGCTGCGGTGTTTTGCTGCTGATTAGCAAATTTACTGAATTAAAATTAACATTGGGGACATCTGATTTGTAAATGAAGCAATAGCAGCCCATTACTTGCGTCGGTATCCTTGATTCTCAGTCTCTGATCACTCTTCTCCAATTCTTATGGTTTTTAGAGATGCGATTAAGATTTCCTTAGCCTCGTCATCTGTTTTGTCAAGCAGGACCACCACGCGCTACTGACATTGGCAGCGGTCCTGTGAGCGGGACTTAAAACCATGAAAAGATTTCCATCTGAAGGCAGTCTAGCAAACCCATTGTTGTGGACAATCCCGAACCAACCTCCTTAAACCTCACCAGCATACGCTGAGGCGTTCGTTCCATGTCTTGTTCAAAATTTTTTTATGAGTTTTTTTCCTTCATCTCATACATTCTAGTAGTGGTGGAAACATATTTCCTTCAATAGATATTTGATTTTTCTAACGAACCTGTTCAAAGAAGTGATCCTCCCCAGCTCGAAGGTTTCAACTAAATCGCCCATATTTCGAATTTGTCTGTATACACCAAGAAAGAAAATGGTAAAACATGTTTAGTCAACTTCATTCGATAGAGATGTTCGGGAAACAAAAAGTATTGTAGATCTCTATAAAAGCTACGGAGGTGAGGGTGTGGGTACCTCGTATGCCATCTCGCGAATGTCCCTGCAGTCTAGAATCATTTACAGCATCGGCTTTTAATTTCCCACAATCGGCTTTCGTCGGGGCAAGCCTCATGATTCTTGGAGAGAAATCATAGAGGTTTGGCGATGCATAGTCCTTAATAGGCCTATTGCAATCGTTAGCCAGCAGAATTGGATTTGCCATGATGTTGTTTTTGTTAGGTGCTCCGTTTCCAGCCTGCTCTGCCATATCTTCTTTATCTGACTGTTGTTATTGGCGGTCTCTTAATATTCTTCTGAATGTCCTCTCAATATTCGGGTCGTAATTTGCCAGAGATTGAGAGTCTGTAAAGAAATCAGAAAAATTACCGTTAGCACACTATTTTGCTGAAGTCCCCGGCAACGGTGTCAAAAACATGATGCGTTATTTTAAGATGTGGAATTATGGATGAATTGCAATGATGAAAATGTGTTGAGCACTCAAGTTTTCTCAGTGGAATCCAAGTGTAAACCCCACTAATTTCCTAGTAAGTCCAGGGTCGAACTTAGGGACTTGGGAAAATAGGTTGCGGTGGTAATTTTTAGAAAACTTTGTGGTAATCGGTAACTCAATTAATTGTTAGTTTGTTTGTTGATTGCGATAATGAAAAATAAACAAATGCGGCAGATTTGAGAAAAGTCTAATTGTGTGATAGATGCACTGAGTATGTGGATGAATCAGTTGAGAAGGTCTTTAGCTAGCGTCACTTGGGAATGCGTCAGACTATGCGATCATGCTACAACCATGCAGAGCAAGTCATTTTCCAATGAAAATGCGATGCTCCTAAGTCTAGGATGCATGTGTTGAATGAAAAACTGTCCATAGAGCTTATTCCTAAGTCTCTACTCTTTTCCTATGCGATGATGCAAGATGCACAAAGGCAAGGTGACTACACACAATCATATCCTATCTCTAAGATGCATGCAATGCGTTAATAGCAAACAGTGCTTAGGATAAGCTCCTATCTCTTGATTATGAGTTCTAATCTGACTCTACCGAGCCTAGATTCTGATCTGACCTTCCCAAGCCTAGATCCTATCCTTAGACTACCCTCCCTAGTATCTCTACTGGACGAATGAAGAGTACGTAATACAAGATAATCACATAGAATGAAGATCCCCAATTAAGCTAGCTAAGTGCTTCTCAACCCATTCAACAGATTTAGCTACTCATGCATAAATAACAGAGAGTGAACAGATATAGAGAAGTAAATTCCATTTCTATAAATGAGTTGAATACAAAACAACAATGGAAGATAAAGGTAGAGAGCCTGGTAGCAATTTCTTGTTGACCGAGGCTTTTACACTGTCAATCTCTATTCGGTTCAAAAGATATTCCTACTTCCATAGAAGCTGGCCCTCTTTCTGATCCTAAAGCTTCCGGCACTCTCTCAAGCTTACCAGAATGATCTATCGGCACAACCTTCTTCTCTCGTGTCCGCCTTAAAATAAAAGAAAATCTAAGAATAAGGCTAAACTATCAACAGAACTTGTGAACTTGTAACCAGCTGAACTGGTGAACCCCTATTCTGAAGGATGCCTTCGGTATTTATAGAACTTCCAAGGTGAAAGGCGGCTTCTCTCTCATGATTGCACAAATGGGACGGCTTTAATTCCCTGACTAATGCGCCGAATATTTGTCACCGAAAAGCTAAATGTACTTGTTATCATTAGCAGCTGTCAATTTAATTCGTATTCGACTGTCATCAGCTTTCTGTCCCATCGTGATTAATTATGGCTTTCACCCAGATGCGCCCACCATGTTGCGTCGGTTCTTTGCGGCAGTCCTTCTTGAGCAGATGTTTGACAACACAAATCACTGCAAAGCCTTGCGGTAATGCTGCGCTTGACCAATGATTTCTTGTGATTGCTCTTTTCGCCTTGCATCAACACATATTCTGCATAAAAATACAAAAATCAACTGTTTCTATGCGATGAACGCATGCGACCACAATATTATGAATTTGATGCTTTTTGAATGCAATCTAACATATTTTATCAACACAAGCCAACATTGTTTAAGAACTTAGCACTATGATAACGTGCATTTCTACCCGTTATCAATCAGTTGCCCCTTCACTGTATTGAGACATTCTCAACCATTAGGCAGAACTAACTCTTGGAACTGAACCTAACAGCCACCATTTTTCGGTCCAGAATCGTTAACCCTTAACTATTACATGTAAGTGTAACCCCTTGTTTTCGATGCAAGAGTCTCGCCCTAATGCGCTTACCGCAGGGAAAAGACAGATTAGGACAAGAGACTAAGTTACCTTATCCTCTTATAGAAGATCAAATAAAGAAACGCGCAAGATTGCCATCCTTTAGGGGGACACTTCTAGGGTGCCTCGAGGTGATGCGCAGTAACTTTATTCAACCTAACGAGGGAGACTAAGGGATATGCTGTCGCACTTTCCGTTCTCACTTACTATGAACATTCTCTCCATCCACCTTGATATTGACCTACCCAAACACCATCCGTTGGGGGGACACGCCAAAGGTGCCGCGAGGCTGAGGATAGATCTCACGGTGTGGACAGTAGGAGAAAAGTGAAAGGTTTAAGTGAAGCATCTTATGCCCCAAGTACCTCCCATTGAATGTTCTACCTAAGGATTCATTAACCTAGACAATCCAGCTACTGATTTTAGTCTAAATGGTATTTTTAAAGTCTGCTCATAAACAACGTTTGTTTATGAAATATAAACAAGTTCAAGTAGTCACATTTAAACACTTTAATGGATTGTCCTTAACTTGCATGCAGACATCAAACCTATCTAATTCACCTTTCAAGATAAGTTCCTAGGTAGGGGTGTTACGTTTCCGTCAACTTAAATAGCCCAGCCTAAACAAACCCGCCTTAGACAAAAGGTCCCTTATAGATAGATTTGCTACACTTTAACCTTTTATTAGCCAATTTAATCCTATTAAAGTTATTAAAAGATTAAAGCCTTAGGGGTGCTAATCATATTAGAACCGTAATCTTAGGTCTATGTGATCCAAGTTTTAAACATTTTAAAACCATGAGTTAAACCTAAGTAAGCATGCATGTCTTTCTTATTTCTTTTAGTTCTAATTTCTCTTTAACTCTTAAAAAGAAACAACTAAAATACATTGCGCATAACGAGGCGTTTATAACATTTATAAAGTAACCTATGTGTTATGCTTCATGCAATGTCCGGTCATTACTATATAACTTTTATATAATGGGTAATAACCAAGCAAATATGCTATCATTCATTCTTATACTATAACAATTATAATATAAATATGATGCATGTTAATGCTTTTTATGCATGCATAAATATAACTCTTATATTATATGATGCATGAGCTGTCTCTTATACACATCTAGATGTGTATAAGAGACAGACCTTGCGATGCTAAGCGATCAATTAGTCAGTTACTAAGTGATGAAGCTTGCTGACTTAAACGATCATCTAGCTCGTGCGCGCATTAAACGATAATCAGCGATCGTGTGCTCGATTGTCAACCCGATCTGTCTCTTATACACATCTAGATGTGTATAAGAGACAGCGTCTATACGATGCGTACAACCAAGTAAAAGATTTACCTTGCGATGCTAAGCGATCAATTAGTCAGTTACTAAGTGATGAAGCTTGCTGACTTAAACGATCATCTAGCTCGTGCGCGCATTAAACGATAATCAAGCATCTCAATGTCTGTCTCTTATACACATCTAGATGTGATGCTAAGCGATCAATTAGTCAGTTACTAAGTGATGAAGCTTGCTGACTTAAACGATCATCTAGCTCGTGCGCGCATTAAACGATAATCAGCGATCGTGTGCTCGATTGTCAACCCGATACGACCAACTCTTGATCGCATACCCCATCGTTCAACCTATGCGTTCAATCGTGATCGCATACTCCTTCATCTTCACGATGCAATGGACAGCGATCGCATAGAACCTCTTCTGCACGATGTGATCAACACTAGATCATCTCCTTCCTCGAAGAGCCGCAACCTTTGCCCAGAACTTTGATGAACGACTCAAGATTTCAAAAATTTTGAATACAGACTCAATTACGATTATTTATGCCCAAAAACGCAGGGGTCTTTACAAACAATCGCAAATGTAAAAAGAATTAAACAAACCAAGGCAATTCATCCCGAAAATATCCATTAATCCGGCACATGCACAGTAGAATTAAGCGTAGAAATGCACGAACCATGAATGTATACGTTATTTTTTTGCAATAGATGAAATTGGAGTATTAGAAACCTGGCTCTGACACCAATTGAAGAATCTCATACAGAGAGTTCCATGAGCGGGTTTAGATCGCTCCGATTTCACAGTGACTGAAACACAAACAATATACATTCAACACATATAGTTATGCATATAAACCTAATTATTTGCATGCTCAGAATATAGTAAAAAGTATGGAAAGGGTTCATACCAGATGAAGACACTCTTCAAATGTCGGAACCCTAAGCAGCAGAAATCTCCAATAGATATACCAACACCCGTCGAGTATGTCGACTGCAACAGCATGATCAGAATGTACACAAACACTGCAGTGGGGATGACACCACCACAAGAGAAACCCGGATATCCTCAGTGTCAAAAACCCAAAGAGTGGGCTTTGGTGAGTTTGGTAGAGGACGGAGGAGAACGCGTCGTGTAGACGATAAGCAAGTGGGAGATGAAACTCTGCTATTGTATAATGGAAATGCTTATTGTATAGTAGAGCTACATGATTGTGTATGAAAGACTGAACGTTCGTTTAGGAAAAACGTATACGATCGTTTAGAGAAAACGTGAGGTAGACGATCATTTAGACGGACGAGCTTCTATCATATAGGCTCTCATGATCGCTTTCATGGATTCTTTTGGGCGTTGATGATAATATGAATGCACGATTGAGGAAAATAAAAACGATTTTCATTGTTTTAATTCATCGGTTACCATAACCATTGCAGCCTATTTCCCATGTCCGAACGTGGATAAATTCGTTAATTATCAAATAATTAATCAATTAATTTAATTAATAAATATAATCATATTATATTTATATCCTATAGATTGATATCATATATCTACTATAGTATTTTCTCCTCTACTTGATATAAATCATATTTATATCTAATTTCCTCCAAAATAATGTATCTCAAACATTTAGCCAATTATGTCATATAATTAACCAGTCCAATTATATATATATAATTGAACTTCCTCTTATCAATTTGAACATTTCAAATTAACCCAAACACTGGTTCTCGATTTTATCCAAGCTACCCAGGTGATCTAATGGACCTGTGGCTTGAAACTCCAACGGTACGTGAATAGCTGACTAAACTCTTTATCCACGAGATCCACCATTTGTTAACTGTCAGTGATTCCACTAAAGACCAATAGCTGAACTTTTCTTACCACAGATATATTTATGTGTCCATTGGATATAAACAATCATGAGTACGATGACCCTTCACAGATGCTTGAAAGTACAGCTGGGCTAATTTACCGTTTTGCCCCTGTAGTTACATCTCACTTCTTAAGTACCACAGATTCCTCTAATGAACAATAAACATTAGTCCAACTATGTGTGAACACCTCTCGGGCCAAGAGATGATGACTGCGCCACATCGTTCAAGCCCCAGAATCAACCTAAGGGAGCCATCTATCTACATACCCCTGCCTCGGGGAAGGAGTTGAATTCCATCTTGTGTAGCTGAGTTCTCTATGCTCCCAAATTAGACAAATCCCAAAATGGTTAGGGTTTGAATCGGCGACCTGACGCAACTCACACCCCATACAAATCAAGGCACCGACCCTCAATGGCAGAGGAGTTCCCAACTCATACAGGATTGAGGTCATGTTACCTATGGTCATCCTAGTGAAGTAAAGTCTCTGCCATGAACGGTGTTATATAACGAGATCTTAACACTTCGTGGTCAGGTCTTATACAAACTATTTGTATAGAACGCCCCCGCTCGCATGTCCCCAATACGAATGATCAGGATCAGACCATCTGTGACAAGTCACAACACTTGTGGCCATTCCACAAAGCGGGTCGCATCCGTAGCGTTACCAGGATAAGGTTTCCCTCCTTTATCTATTTACTACAGACCATTTTGGTTATCACTTAAGACATGATCCACTTGTATGTCACCACATACATGCTTGAGTCACATACAGATAACCAGGATTTTATGTTTATTGGTTTGTGGTAAAGCAAATAAAACAAATAACCGAGCAAAATACAAGATCTGAAGTAAATATCATATATTAACAACACAAGTGTTCGTATATACTGTTTACAAGCTACAAGACACGAGACTTTAGGGCATCAGCCCCAACAGTTTATGCGTCCAATGGCTGCAACTTTAATTTTCTTTGTTATTTTTCAGCTTCTTTTCACTAAAATCCTGCACTCAAAGTTGTTAAATTGATAATTTTTAGGAATTTAAATTTTATAAATGCTTGAATCCAAATTTTTGTCTTTTTACATGATTTTAATCTTAAGTTAGTGCATTTTCTACTGAATTTTCCTAATTATTCTAAATAAAGAGTCACCCCAAAAATTTAGAATAATGCTTGGCCCCAAACATTATTTAAAGTCCTAGTGTATATCTTAAACTAAAATTTACTCATTAAAATAACCTCTCAATCATGCTTCCTAGCTTAAGATTCAAAGACCAACAACTAGCCTCAAAGTTTCACTTACTTCTTAAAGAAATATTTCCTCAATTTTTAAATGCGGCAAGCTTAATCTCAAAATTCCCTTACTCATTTTCAGGCATTCTTATTTCTCCTGTTAGCAATGCGCTCATGGTTGAAAACATAAAATCTTTCTTTGTTACTTTTTATTTTACCAAGTACACTTTATTAATGGACATGCGTTGATTTGGGTTATCCACCTTCGTTTTGACTTGCCCACATGGATATCATGCGAACATCCAACTATAAGCATGTGTTATTTTCAACTTAACTCTTGCCTTAGCTAGATTTTTCTTTTGACTTAGAGATTGGAGTTGCATAACTTATTTGTTTGGCTTTTCATTGATTCTGGTTAGCTGTCACACCTCCTCCTATATTACCCTTCTTAATCTAGAAGTGAAAGTGACGACAGTAGTTACCAACCCTTTTGTGGCCCTTTTGTGGCATTTACTATCTAACTTACATCCTTAACCTACTTAGATCCTTGGAATACATATATAACATTCACCAAACTAATGAAACTTTAAAAATAACCTAAGAACACAAGGGATCAACAACAACATAACTACATCATATTAACAGTCCCTAATATGAGCAACACATATGTACATACATTTACAAAATAAACATCTAAAACTTCTCTTTAGACTTTGGACTTTTAACTGGAGTCCTTGAGTGGTAGAGCAGCATGAAAACTAACCTCTGGGGAGATGACCACTACCTGGGAAAAGAAAAACATTTGAAAGAATGAGCTACTCGCCCAGTGAGTGACTTAATAAAAACATAAATCTCATGCTTAAATTGAAAGTTAGAAAACATAATATTGGAACTAAAACATGCCAAGCAAACGTGTACATAAAACTTTTAAAACCATTGTATCTAAAAACATAGCTGAACTGATTCCCAGTTGAGAGAGAACCCTTTTGCTTGATCTCTCAATGTCGGATATCCTTGTTTAAGAGAGAACCCTTTTGCTCAATCTCTCAAACATAAGCCTGGGCTGGGGTGAGAACCCTTTTGTTCAACACCTTTCAACCAATGTTAGGAAAGAACCCTCGTGGTTCAATCCTACTGAACTGATTAACTGTTATACGTGCACATAGAGCAAACTGGATCGTGATGTCAAGGATCATAACTAAAGCAGGGTACCAATGCTTATTACTAAACTGAGTGAATTATTCTGATACCTTCTCTAGGTACTTCAGTATCAGAATCATCATATAACTGAAACCAGGTTGTACAACTCATATACCTTCTCCTTGTAATGTTTGGAAACACATAAGCTCTTAACATATCTTCTAATGTTTGGATGGTTTGCTCTGATTGTTCATCCGTCTGTGGATGAAACATTATACTAAATTTAGATTTAGTACATAATGCTTTTTGTAAATTGGCGAAAACTTAGAAGTAAACCTGGGATCTCTATCTAAAATAATCGACATTAGAACCCAAATTGGCTTACAACTCTCTCCATATATAACTTGGCTAACTGATCAAGTGTCAAAGTAGTTCTGACCAACAAAAGCTTAGTTGTCTTGGTCATTATATCAACAATTATCCAGATACCATCATAACCCGTGGCTATCGAAGGCAGGCCAAAAAGAATGTCCATAATGACATGTTCTCATTTCCATTCAGGCACTAGAAGTGGGTTAAGTAAACTTGCTAACCTCTAAATTTTAGTTTAACTTGCTGACAAATCAAACATCTATCTACATAAACTACTATCTCATTCTTCATTCCAGACCACCAATAAGTTTTCTTCAAAGATCTGTACATCTTGGTACTGCCTGGGTGCATAGCATGTTCGGGTTGATGCCCTAAAGTCTCGTGTCATGTAGTTTGTAAATAGTTTGTACAAACACTTATGTTGTATAATATATGATATATACATCACATCTTGTATTTTGCTCAGTTACTTGTTTTATTTGCTTTATTACAAACCAATAAACATAAAATCCTTGGTTATATGTATGTGACTCAAGCATGTATGTGGTGACATATAAGTGGATCATGTCTTGAGTGATAACCAAAATGTTCTGTAATATAATCCATAAGAGGGAAATCTTATCCTGGTAACACTATGGATGCAACCCGCTTTGTAGAATGGTCACAAGTGTTGTGACTTGTCACAGATGGTCTGATCCTGATCATTCATGTTGGGGACATGCGAGCGGGGGCATCCTATACAAAGAGTTTGTATAAGGCCTAACCACGAAGTGTTAACGTCTCGTTATATAACACCGTTCATGACAAAGACTTTATTTCACTAGGATGACCATAGGTAACATGACCTCAATCCTGAGTGAGTTAGGAAATCCTGCCATTGAGGGCGGTGCTTTGATTTGTATGGGTGTGAGTGGTCAGGTTGCCGATTCAAACCTACCATTTTGGGGATTCGTTTGATTTGGGATCTGAGAACTCAGCTACACAAGATGGAATTCACTCTTTCCCCGAGGTAGGGGTAAGTAGATAGATAGCTCCCTTAAGGGCTGATTTCAGGGCTTGAACGATGTGGCGCCACACACCTTCTCTTGGCCCGAAAGGTGTTCGCCTATAGTTGGACTATGTTGTATTGTTCATTAGAGGAATCAGTGGTACTTAAGGAGTGAGATGTAACAATAGGGGAAAAACAGTAATTTTGCCCAGCTGTACTTACGAGCATCTGTGAAGGGTCATCGTACTCATGATTCATTATTGATGGACACAGAAATATATCTGTGGTAAGAAGAGTCCAGTTGTTCATCTTTAGTAGAATGCATGACAGTTAACGGATGGTGGATCTCGTGGCTAAAGAGTTTAGTCAGCTATTCACTAACCATTGGAGCTTCAAGCCATAGGTCCATTAGGTCCCCCGAGTAGCTTGGATAAAGTCGAGAACTAGTGTTTGGGTTAATTTGAAATGTTCAAATTGACAAGAGGAAGTTCAATTATATATAATATAATTGGACTGGTTAATTATATATGATATAATTGGCTAAATGTATGAGATACATTATTTTGGAGGAAATCAGATATGAATATGATTTATATCAAGTAGAGGAGAAAATACTATAGTAGATATGTGATATCAAACTATAGGAAAAAACTATAATATGATTATATTTATTATTAATTAATTGGTTAATTATATGATAATTAAGCCAAAAATCATGTTCAGACGTGGGTTAGTGGGGCAACGTCGATTATTGTAACCGTTGAATTAAAATGAAAATGGTTTTCATTTTGAATCAACCATCCGAAAATAAATCGAAGAGCGCTAGTGAATCGTACACAATCGCTTAAGCAAATCGAGAGCTTATACGATAGTCGCTCTTCGCCTAAACGATCGTCCATGTCGCGCCTAAATGATTGCACACTAGTTCCTACACAATTGGATAGCTTCCCTAAACGATCGTAGTGTGTGCCGAGTTTGCTAAATGATCATATACCTTTTCCTAAATGATCATTCAGTAAAACCTACACGATCGTATAGTTTCTCCTAAACGATAAGCATTTTGCTATGCGATAGCCCCTTTTTCCCTCCCACTTGCATATCGCCTACACGATCCGTGCTTCCTCTGTCCTCTACCAAATTCACCAAAGGCCACGCTTTGGGTTCTCACTTGAGAATACCTGGGGCTCTTTTCTGGTGGTGTCATCCTCGCGGCGTTTGTGTTCGTGTGGTTGTTCATGCTGCTGTAGTCGACGCTGCTGCTGGGCGTTGGTTGATCGGGAGGAGGTGTCCATTACGTTGAGTTCCGAAGTTTGAAGACTATCTTCAACTAGTATGACAATTCACTCCCTTGTTATTTTGTTGTTCATAGCATGCTGATAATTATTGTTTGTTTGCATAACTGTGAGTATGAATGTATATTGTTGTATGTCGGTCATGGTGAGATTGGAGCGATCCAAACGTGCTCATAGAACTTTTTGGTAAGAGATCCTTCATAGCATAAGCTGAATTGTGAGCCTCCTCTAGCATTTCATTCTTTAGCACTTCCTTGCTAGGAATGCATATCCTGTTTTCCTTCATTAAGGCTTTGTCCTGTCCCAATACATAATCTGTTCACTATTGTTGGCTAACTTCTTTTGTTATTTTTCTGAGGCTAGGATATGCTAATTAAGCTATGATAATCTCATCAATTAGAGTAGGCCTTACTTGAAAATGCGTCAACGACTCACCTTGGTGACCTACAATTAGTGTTGATCACCTCTAAACTCTTGTATTAACCTTCCCCTTAGAGGACTAAGCATCTCTTTAGGGTACCTCAATTTCCTGCTCAATGCATCTGTTACCACATTAGCTTTATCTGGGTGGTAGTCGGTGATACAATCATAGTCTTTAATTAACTCAATCTATCTTCTTTATCTCAGATTCAACTTCTTCTAATCGAAAATATACTTTAAATTCTTGTGGACAGTGAATACATGACATTTTCACCATACAGGTAATGTCTCTAGATCTCAGCACTATCCAAATATTAGCATTCTCTAAACAATGCCACGCCGCAACACTTTTGCCTTCAGGGGCAATATTGTCCTTTTAGCTTTCATTTGACCTAAATGCTTCATTAGAACTCTGAGTTGACTCGTTTTAACTCCACTTTCACCCTAACGCTCGATTTTAACTCAGCTTAACTCAGAATCGTTAATAGTAATAGATTTTTCATGATCTTTGAAAATTAAGGCTCCAAAACCCTAATTTTCGGCCAACATTCGCATCATTCACGCTCAGAAAAAATTACTTAGTTCTAGAGAAATCATGATGCAAAGACAATGACAATCAGGTAGTCAAAAAGTCAAAAGATTTTAATGATGTACAAAAAATGGTTGGCAACACCCTGCATAGAAACTTTCTTGGGTTTGCACTCTGAATTTCATTTTTTCACCTTGGTTTTGGCCTTTTTCACAATAATGAATTGTCATGATTGACACAGACTTACAAGACTCAATTTACATAAAATTTGCTTAAAAACAACAGACCCTTACATTAATCAAATCGAATGAAATGACTATAAATCTAATGTCAAAATCACAATTATCTATCATGCAAACCATAATCATCAGCCATACACCACATATACAGGAAAAATTAAACCCACCATTCTTTTTTCTTATCAATCTAAACCAAAATCAAACACAAAATTGTCTTTTATACCAATTGAAAGGATCAAATCTCCTTGTAAAAGCATTTTATAGCTTTTGTTTCGATTTTGGGAAGATGACAAATACCAAGAAAAAAAGAAGATATACTCACATGTCATAATATATTTAGGCTAAACATGAATTATAAAAGGAAATGATTAATTACCTTTGAAGAAACTTGTTCAACAATTCTTCTCCTTTGGTAAAACGAATTCCTCTTCTCTATGAGAATGCGTCCAAAAAGCCTTTCTTGTTATGACTTTGGTGAAGAGCCCACTTGTGAGAGTGTCTTTTTGAAAACTCACGGAAATTCGGAGGAAGATGGATATTTTTGTGTAGAGAACATTTTCCTCTATTTTTTACTTTAAGATTGAGAGAGAGAAATGTAAGAATTCCAACAACTAAGTATAAACATTCTGTATTTAACAAAGTGAGATAATAACTTCCCCACTCTCACTCCCCTAAAATGTAGGAGAATTATTTAATTTAAATTAATTAATCAAATAATCAATTAATTAAAAGATTTAAATAAAATGATATAATTCAATATCTAATTTCATATTATTTTATTATCTAAAACATATTCAAATACACTAAACGACCCATATTATATAGTTCAATTCAAAATTGACTATATAATATAATGTATCTATATACATTATATTAATTGTATCATATACAATTAACATATATTTCGTTAAATTAATTTGAACATTTTAAATTATTCTTTTAAAACTTTTGCTCCTCGTTCACTGATTTTCTTCTTCGCTAATTTTCTTCCTTCTTTTCTCTTTACTCATTTATTTTTCTAAAGCACAAACGAAAAGCTCTACTCCTCTCCTCAAGGTATGCCTACTCTTTATTTATTTTTTTTTTGCCTAATCTATTTTTCTTTTCACTACACATTTTAGTTTTGAATTTTTTAACAACAATAAAGAAAAACGTTGGAAGAGGAAGAAGATGAACACAAAAATAAAATGAAATAAAATGATAGACAATAATAGTAGATTTAAAAAAATTGCGTATAGAAGTAAACCAAAGATCACATGATAATATAGAAGTAGTCAACCACTAATACCTCTTCTTTTTTTTTTTCCCCTCTGTAGGTGTTTAAGAAAGAAGAAGAAGGCTAAAGACTTGGAATATGTAACACAAATGTTGCCTGTTGTCTAACATACAGATGCTTGGGACAAAGCCCTATCAAGTGCAAACCACAACTAGGTTAGACCTTTCCTGATGTTCTGAAATTTTGAAAATTTTGGGAGGACTTTTGGAAGCTTGATGAGTTGTTTTCTCTTTTGTCTCTTTAGAGAAAATTTCTCCATGGTGTCTCTCTCGATAAAATTTCCTAGAGATTCATCTTTATGGTTGTTTGTGTATCTTAACCTAGGGTTCTCTCCCATTTTATAGAAATCTCAAAATCTTTCAATTAGAAAAAAATTAATTAAATCATATTTAAAAATGAGGGGATCGAATCCCCAATGGAAGCAATTCGCTTGTTATTTTGATTTTGTTTTTAGAATTAAGTACAGAAAAGAAGGTAAACAATAGCATACATTATGCTAAGTACATGGGTTAAGCATGAAATAATAAAGTTATAGGGAAGAAGAAAACATTACCTTTGAAGAACACTTCCTTAAATCTTCTTACTACTACAAAATCTACATTACTTGACACTTATAGTTTTTAATTACTTGACATTTCTATGGAAAAAAACGTCAAGTAATATGAATTTGAACAAAAAAAAGTCAAGTAGAAGGGTTAAAAAACGGAGATTGACAGAATATTTCGGATATTTTCACGTGAATCTTTACTTGACACGATTTTCGTGTCAAGTAATATAAGGTCTTACTTGACAAGTTTCACGTGTCAAGTATAAGAACCTCTTACTCGACATTATTTTCGTGTCAAGTAAAAGGGTTAAAAAAGAGGAGATTGACGAAATATTTCAGATATTTTCATGCGAACCTTTATTTGACACAATTTTCGTGTCAAGTAATATAAGGTCTTACTTGACATTTTTTTCGTGTCAAGTAAAAGGGTTAAAAAAGCGAAGATTGACGAAATATTTTGAATATTTGATAGGCCTACAATTATGTGCCGCTCATCGTCTACTTCTACTAAGCAATCATGTAGCATAGCTCAGCGATCGTGTAGCATTTTATAGGTGATCATATAGCATTTGGTAGGCGATCATATAGAAACTGGTAAGCGATCGTGTAATATTTTGTAAGCGATCGTGTAGTTCCGGGTAAGCGATCGCAGGGGTGTTTGTGGGCGATTGTCTAGTATTACTCAACAATTGTGTAGCTGATCTAAGCGATCGTGTAGCAGAGCTCAGCGATCATGTAGTATTTGGTAGGCGATCATATAGAAATTGGTAAGCGATCGTGTAGCATTTGGTAGGCGATCATATAGAAACTGGTAAGCGATCGTGTAGATCCGAGTAAGCGATCGCGGGGTGTTTGTGGGTGACTACCCAGATTTGTAGCCAAACGCCCCTAACCACTTTCGTCGCTTCAGCCGTGCCCAGATCTATAGTCGAACGCTTCCATCGCTTCAACCACGCCCAGATCTGTAGTCGAGTGCCCCCAATTGCTTCCGTCGCTTCATCCCCGCCCAGATCTATAACCGAACGCCCCCAATCCTTGTTTTGGGTAGGGTTTGGTAATTTTGTGGGTTTATATGCATAATCTTGATTATTGCTTGATTTGGGTTAGTACCAATAAAAACCCATTATGTTTGGGTCATAGATTCAGGTTATAATGGAGTTTGAAGATTGGAAGCATGTTGTGCGGGGTTGGAGCCACTGTCATAGATTCGGGTAAGAGTTTTAGATGTATTTGAATGAATTTGTGATTTGGGTTTTAATGTAGCATCTTCTGCAATGATTTGCTTGTTTGAATGTTTGATGATGAGATTGATTTTGAAGTGTTAAAAGGAGTTGGGTTGCTGTCCAATAGGTTTGAAACCGATCTTAGTAAGGTTTTGATAAGTTTGGAGGTTAGTATTAATAGTTCTTTGTTACCCATTGAAGTATTGGTCTAATAATTGAATTATTTTCAATTTTTTATGTTCAATTCAATGATTTCAAGGGATTCAAGCCACTGTCCAACAAAGTTAATGATGTTTGGGCGTTTTGATAGGTATTAAGGCCTTGAAACTCTTTTGGAATTGTTACATAGTTGTTGGAATTTGCGTTTTGTAATCATAATTATTGTACTTTTCGTAGGTTGGATTACGTTGTTGTATTTTAACACTTATTTATATATTTTGAAATTTGATGTTATCGCCCTTTATTCTATTTGATAGGTTGACTTACTTAAACATGGCTTGCCTAACCCTTAGTTCTTGATCTTTAGACTTCAAAGCTCAATGTATAGATTAAATAATGTACTTTGTTGAAAGGTTATTTATTAAACAATTTGTCACTTTTGTGTTTGTTGAAAGTTGAGCTTTGTATACAAAAGCAATAGTTGAGATTTTATTTTGTGCATGTACATGTGAAAGAGAAATATTGTTGTAATTTGTGAGGAGTGTTCATAGTTGAACATATGGATTTTTAGTGAATATATTGAGTTGATAGATCTTAAATGTATAATGTATTGGGATTGATGTCCTAATTGTCTCGGAGTTTCGTTGTTTTATAAAGATACACATTGTTCAATGAATAAAATAAGTGTTATTTAATTCTGACATTTACTCATAAACAAAGCTCATTGGTTATCTTATGTGAACTTAAGCATGTATATGTGATATACAAGTGGATCATGCCTTAAGTGATAACCTAAATAGGTCTGTAGTATAAGGATTAAGGTGGGATATCTGATCCTGGTGACACTACGGATACAACCCGCTTTATAGAGGTTTGCAAGTGTTGTAAACTACTACAGATGGTAGATCCTAACCATTCATGTGAAGACGTGGAGTGGGGGTGTCCTATACAAAGAGTTTGTATAAGACTTGGACCACGAGATGATTAGACTCTGTATATAACGCCATTGATACTAGAGACTTACATCTCACCTAAACGACCATAGGTGACAGGACCTCAATCCTGAGTGTTTTGGGAACTCCTGCCTTTGAGAGCGGTCCTTTGATTAGTATGGGTGAGAGTGGCCAGATTGCCAACTCAACATGCCTACCTTTTTGGGGACTTGTCTGATCTGGGAACTGGGAACTCAATCCACAAGATGAAATTCACTCCTTTCCCGAAGCAAAGATAAGTAGAGAGATTGCTCCCTTAAGGGCTGATTCCGGGGCTTGAACATAGTGGCCATAACTTCTCTTTGGAAGAAAAGACTCAGTCATAGTAGGACTATGACTTATGTTCATTAGAGGGATCAGTGGTACTTAAGGAGACAGATGTAACTATAGAGGGATAACGGTTATTGGCCTAACTGTACTTATGAGCGATATGTGAAGGGTTTTTGCATTGCTCATTGGTTAAGATGGACACATAATATATCTGTGGTAAGGAGAGTTCAGCTGTTGGTCTTTAGTGGAGTGCCTGGAAGTTAATGGATGGTGGATCCCGTGACTAAAGAGTTTAGTCAGTTATTCACGTACTGTTGGAGCTTCGAGCTACAGGTCCATGAGGTCCCCTTGGTAGCTCAATTCGGTTGAGGATCAGTTCTTGATGTTGATTTGAAATGTTCAAATTGACAAGAGGTATTTTGATTATATATGATATAATCGGTATGATATATAAGATACATCTAGTGGAGGATTGATGTAAATGAGATTTACATTAAGTACCATGGAATAGAAAAAGAACTATGGTTTGTATGTTTCATGAGATGAAATATTAAAACTATAGGTTATAAATATAGCATGATAAGTTGGTTATCATTTATGTTTATAATAATATTAATTATTGGTCAATTAATTCTTTTTCTTTTAAATAACCAAAGTAGTAGGTGGTTATTGGATCATGGTAATCGTGAGTTTAAAAGGAAAGTGATTTCCTATTTTGAAAAGAAGTTTTGACAAACGATTGAAAAAGTTTTTGAGTTTTCTCTCCGTGCAAAAGAAACTCACGTGGTCGTCAAGTAAATTCGGATTTACTAAACGACGACTAGATGAGCTAAACGATCATGCAATGTCGAGCTAAACGATCGTGCAGTATTTACTAAACAATCACAAAGTTTTGCTAGACGATTGCTGGCCCAAGGTAAATGATCGTGTAGTGTCTGTTGGCGACAGACCGAGCTAAACGATAGACTAAACGATCGCATAGATTTTGTTAGACGATTGCATAGCTTTATCTAAACGATTGGGCAACGACCTATATGATAGGTCTCTGCCTTCTCTCACTTGTCTAGTCGTGTACGCGATCAGTGTTTCCTTCGTTTTATGATTTGTATAATCGTTTATGTTTGAAGTTCAACTGTAAATATATGTTCATTCATGATTGTAATTTGGAATAGTCTTGTTTCGTTGCTCATGGAAATCTCATAATCCGATTTCTTCATAATATTTATTTATTTGATGTAATTGTATTGTTGGAGTACAAGGTAGAAAATGAGAATATCGATTGGGGCATTTAATTTGAAAACAAAAAGACATATACTTGACACATAAAAAACGTCAAAGAGTATCACACTATACTTGACACTCAAATAAACTTAACATACCACTAATGTCAAGTGTATTATCTTACTTGACACAGAAATTGTATCAAGAAACATATTACTTGACATTTTTTCGGAATCAAGTTATCACACTATACTTGACACTCGAATAGTTGACACTTTTATAAGTGTCAAGTATACCCTTTACTTGATATTGAAAAAACGTCAAGTAATCCAATTTTTGTAGTAGTGTCTCCAGGTCTTCATTTTTCTCTATAATCAATCTCCCATGTATAGGGTTGCCTCCAAAATGTCTTCCCTGCTATTCTCTGGTAAGAAATTGATTTGTGGGAACCTTCTTTTGAAAGAGACCAGGAATAAGTTTTGTTATAAGAGAGTTTGTTTTATAGACAAACTATTTCTCTCAAAAACTTAAGAGAGATCTGAAAGGAGAAGGTAAGTTTTCTTCTACAAAAACCACATATCACAAGAAAAATTCCCCACCTTGTTTTATCGTGAAGTGTGATTCAAAACCACCCCTTCACCCATTAATTAAACTAAATTAATTATTAATTAAAATAATTAATAACTAACTTAAACTAATTAATTAAATAATTAATTAATTTTACAAAACTTAAATATCTAATATTTAATTAAATATTTGAATCTTATTCAAATATATATCTCTCTTATAATCTATAGTTTTTAATATGAATCTCATTCCTACTAACTTTTTATCTATAGTTTTAACCGTTCATATTATTGTCCCAATCTTTTTGCATTTAATGATAATAATAAAGAATGATGCGTTCCATTTACCACAAGTTTTTCAATATTAAGTCTAAGTGCAAACTCAATAAAAGTTTCATAGTGAGAACCAAGGCCGACACAAGGACTTTGTAATTAATTTACTTTGGTGGAGATGATTTTTACAGAATAGCCATAATCAACACGCTGTTGAATGCTTGTACAGATGAAATTAATTACAAGCTAAGGGTTGGAATGAATGTAAATAAATCATGGAGAGTGGTATGGAAGTGTGATGCGTTGAGTGTGATGATGATGCGATGAAAGTTTGAGTTGTGAAGATGATGCATGGAGTGAAATGTATACAACACAAGTGAAAGCAACGTTGAGTGACATGTGTAGAAATACAGTTGATGAAGTAGGGTTGAGAAGGGTTCACTAACTATCACTTAAGCAATGCATAAGTTTTCATTCATGTCTTTTAACTCGTAAAATGAAGGTCTCGCCTCTCGATGTTTTATGCCATATAACTCCTTTCTCTAGGATGCATGTTCAAGTTAATTTTGGACAAAAGGTTAACTTTATCTCTAAAGCTACTTCTTCCCTTGTTTAGTGAGTTTCACAACCACTTACCCTCTCAAGCAATTAACTATTTCTACTTAAACCGATTGATCAGATAGATTTAAGTAATAGAATAAGCATACATCAAACAAGATGAACTTCAACTTATGCAAAACTTATGATAATGTTAGTTCATTCTTCCTAACTCATTAAGAATTCAGTTACTCATGATAGAAAGGAGAGAAAATATGGATGGATACAAAGGGATGGAAATCATGATTTATATTCAAAATAAAGAGTCTTTCAATCTCAATATTAAAATATAAATTCAAAACAAAAACAAAGTAAAAGTGTAGGAGATGTCAAGTTGTCGATCACAATTTCTTGTTTCCTCTAGCTTAAATGGCTGACTGCTACAATGGTGCTATTGATTATGGTATTGATGCTCTCTTCCTTATTAGAGAAGAAGACTAAATTCTCACTCAAAATTCCTCAAGGAGAAGCTCATGAGGTTCAAGATGGTGAGGGTAGAATTTGGCAAAATTTTGGTCAATATCTTGACAAAAAGTTTCATACTTTGCATTAAAATATTTGAGTTATTTATAGGCATCAAAAAGAAGGTTCATTGCTTCTTCCTAATGATTGTCTAACATATTTATATTGTATTCTATGCCCTATTGTGCCAACTGCATCACATCATAGATTTATTAGTTCTATCACGACTGTTTCAAATCAACTACCAACTTGCTTTTGATTTGACTGCCACCACCCATGCATTTATCATTTTCCTTTCTTCATGATTCTTCCGATACATGATTCCTTGTGTGTTCAAGTTGGGGTTGATCTAAGCTGTTTATTCATCCAATGACTGCAACTTTAATTTTCTTTGTTATTTTTCAGCTTCTTTTCACTAAAATCCTACACTTAAAGATGTTAAATTGATAATTTTCAGGAATTTAAATTTTGTAAATTCTTGAACGCAAAGTTTAGTCTTTTTACATGATTTTAATCTTAAGTTAATGCATTTTCTACTTAATTTTCCTAATTATTCTAAAAAAAGAGTCACCCCAAAATTTAGAATAATAGTTGTCCTCAAACATTATTTAAAATCCTAGCATATATCTCAAACTCAAATTTGCTCATTAACTTAACCTCTCAATCATGCTTCCTAGCTTAAGATTCAAAGACCAAGAACTAGCCTCAAAGTTTCACCCACTTCTTAAAGAAATATTTCCTCAAATTTTAAATGCGGCAAGCTCAAAATTCCTTTACTCATTTTCAGACATTCTTATTTCTTCGGTTAGCAATGCGCTCATGGTTGAAAATATAAAATATTTCTTTGTTACTTTTTATTTTGCCAAGTACACTTTATTAATGGACATGAGTTGATTTGGGTTATCTACCTTCGTTTTGACTTGCTCACATGGGTATCATGCGAACATCCAACTACGAGCATGTGCCGTTTTCATTTTAACTCTTGCCTTAGCTAGATTTTTCTTTTGACTTAGAGATTGGAGTTGCATAATTTATTTGTTTGGCTTTGCGCTGATCTTGGTTACCCACCTTCGTTTTGGCTTATTCTCACAGGCGTCATGCGAGCATCCAACTATGGGTTGTCATTCACAACTTAAACTCTTATTAGATAGGTTTTTCCTTGTGCTCATAACAGAGTTCTTTTTATTCAATTATTATTTATTTATTTTATTTTTAAAAATCATAAGTAATAATGAAATTTTTACAAGTTTGAACACATTAGCTCAAACCTCTCCCATCCCCAAATGTTGAAGACAACAAGGTTCTCATTACTAAAATCGAGTTTATGATATTGCCTTAGAAAAATTTTGCAAAAGAGATTTGAGATAAAGCTTGCATGCATTCTCAATCCCATAAATGTTTCCTAAAGAAAAAAGGGTCCCAACATTGTACCAATGTCTATCTTAATGAATCTGAAAGTTAGTCAGCACAGGTATTATCATTGAGGATATAACACAAACGCATCAAAATAAGTAGGAACACAAAAGAAACAGTAAATAAGTGCCAGAGATAAACACAAGGGATTGAATAAGAAATTGTATTAATGTGAGAATTCATTCATTATAAAAAAGGACAAGTATATGTGATCAAAAATTACAAAGCATTAATGAAAATATCAACAACTGTGGCCCTAGAGGTGACCACCTCCTCTCCATTCTTTCCTTCGATAATCTCTTTCTAAGGCCTTGTTGCCAACTACTCTTCCTTCTTGTTAGTTTTTTTCTTCTCTTCCTCGTTTTCCTTCTCAAACACTTCAAACAAACTTTTAGTCGTCCCCTCATTAAAGCTAATGGAAATTGGCTTGCTGGCCGTAGGCTCTTTAGGACCACTCGTCGAACGGACGAACCCTTGCGGCGGATAAACTTCCTTATCCTCCTTTTCTTCACGTTTTATTTCTTCTATTCATCGCTTCCTCTTGCTAGTTGATTCATTATTCCCACTTCAATTTGTTGGGAAGTGTGCCCTAAAGTCTCGCAGTTATGTGTTAGTTGAATCAATGGCTGATCAGTGTTATGTAACTTATGCAATACTCCATTAAACTAAGATCCATGGTTATCTGATGTAACTTAAACATGTATGTGGAGACATATAGGTGGATCATGTTTAAGTGATAACCTAAATGGTTTGTAGTATATGGATAAGATTAGGTGTCTTATCCTGGTAACACTACTAATACGGCTCGCTTTATTGTAAATGTTGTAAAGTGTTTCAAATGATTTGATTTTGATCATTCATGTAGAGAAATGTGAGTGCGGATATCTTATACAAAGAGTTTGTATAAATCGGACCACAAAATGTTGAATCTTTCTTTATAACGTCATTGCTAGAAAAGACTTACATTTCACCAGGATGACCATAGTTGACTTTACCTTAATCCTGATTAAGTTGTGAACTCTGACCAACGAGGGTGGTCCTTTGATTTGTATGGATGAGAGTGGCTAGATTCGTCAACTTAATAAGCTTACCATTTTGGGAATTGTCTGATTGGGGAGCTAGGAACACAACTACACAAGAAGTGATTCACTCATTCTTATTGTTAGGGTAAGTAGATAAATTGCTCCCTTAAAGGCTGATTTTGAGGCTTGAACAATGAGGCATCTCACCCTCTTCTGGATCGAGAGGGATTAAGTTATAGCTAGACTATAACTAATTTTTCATTAGAGGGAGCAATGAAACTTAAGAAGTTAGATGTAACTAATGGATAAAATGGTAATTTTGACCCAACTGTATTTACGAGAAATTTGTGAAGAGTCAACGCATTGTTGATTGGTTATATCCAATGGACACAAATATATCTATAGTGCGAAGAGTGAAGTTGTCGATCTTTAATGGAGTGATTGACAGTTAATGAATGTTGATTAGTTTGATTAAAGAGTTTAATCTTTTAATCTTGTATCATTGGAGCTTCAATCTATAGGTCCATAAGGTCCCCTCATTAGCTCAATGAGGACTTATGAGAATCAAATTAATTTTTATTTAATTTGAATTATTCAAATTAATTATAGGGAATTAATTGTATAAGATACAATTAAATAATGTATATTGATACATTATAAAATTTAATGTATATTAATACATCATATAAAAAATAAATGTTAAAATTTAATATGAATATGATTAATATTAAATTTATATAGTTATAAGAGAAATGAATATTTGAATATGATTCAAATATTAACTACGTGAATATGATTCATGTAGGAACTATATGCTAAAATTAATGTGAATATGGTTCATATTAAATTTATATAGTTTATGAGAGAAATAATTATTTGAATGTGATTCAAATATTATTTATATGAATTTGATTCATATAAAAACTATAGGTTAAAATTAATATGAATTTGATATCAATACCTTAGGTCTTTTAAGAGAATAATAAACTATAATTTATATTGTATGTGATATAATATAAACTATAAGTTATATGTTAGATATGATATAACATATAGTTTGAATATATATTAAATTTAATAACTACCTTTGGGAGTTACTCTCTTAAATTAATAAAATAGAGGGGAAGTTATTTTGGATTAATAGGATGACTTTACTTTTACGTAAAAATAGTTTTCAAAAGAGAATGGATCTTCCTCCTTATTAATCTCTCTCCAAATTATTGATCTCTAATGACTCCCTAAAGAAAAGATCTATCATAGTTCCTCTCCTTTCCTCTTACCAAAATTGAGTGCAAGCCCACAAAACTCTGCACGATTCTCATCTTTGAGAATAAAGAGGAAGACCTCCGGGTGGTCCTCTTCATTCAATACATGGCATTCGTGGTTGCCGGTTTTGGAGATCGAGAGGAGCAGTTCTTGTTCGTATTATGGAAAGGAAATGTGCAGATTTAAATATTCAAGAGTATGTATCTCTTAATTTCATCTCATCTTTAAACATGTTGCATTTTGAATGTTTATCCTATAAATTACAAATTCCTTGTTCTTCTCAGCTTTTCTATTTTAGAATCATATTGAAAATTGAATCATACAACGTTCCTAAGCTTTCATTTGGGATTCAATCCTTTTAATTGACATCAGAGTCAAATCATACGATTTTAATTTTCCATTTGTTTCGAAAATTAGAGTTTAGGTGGGATTTATATGCATTATGAATTTATTGGAATGGTTCTATAATTTTTTTTCATATGGTTTGTAGTTAGGTATTTTCAAGTCTTGGCACCATAGATTTATCGCTTTAATTTGGTTAAAGATGTAAAGGCACATTATTTTTGGGATACTTTTATTACTGCTATCGAGTCTATAAAGTTTGGGTCTCGACTTTGACATGGGTTACTGAAGATCAAGATGAAGAATATAGGAATTTAGTGCAGAATTGAAGCATATTTGTGCATTCTGTGATGCATCATTGCGACGCTATACCCTAATGTTGCGACACTCTGACGTGAAACGGATTGGTGAATTTTTTTCATGTCGTCATGACGCTAGGGTATAGTGTCGTGACGCTCTGATGTAGAGGCGTGCGTGATCTGTGTCTGAGCGGTCAGGGGTTTGAGCGTGGTCAGCCGTTTTTAGCAGTATTTTTGGGTTTTAGTATTTTTATTTTTTATTAATTAGATTAATATAAATTATTTATATTAATTTAATTAATTTTAGAGGTGCCATTGGTTTAATTTGTAGTTTAATTTAATTTTTAAATTTAATATATGGTTAAATTAAATATATGTCATGTATGTCATATAGTTTTATTTGAAAATCTCACCTTAGGATAAACATTATTCATGCATCATATTTAATATAAGCGTTATATTATATAGTTGTATGAATTACTAGCATACTTATGTATTTCTAATATAAGATTTATATTATGAATGCATGTTTAATATTAATATTATATAAGAGTTATATTATTAATGAAAAGCTTGATCATGCATCATTTATATAATAGTTGTATGATATGATAGCATGCATTAATAAGATATCCATGCATCATTTTGTATTATAAGTGTTACAATATATAGTATGGATGAATGAATGTCATTATTTTATTTTCATTACTTTATTATATAATTGTTATGTATGTAGCAATGGAAATGGATTGCCTGAAGCATGGCACCATTTTAATAAAAATATAATTGTTATATATTTTTTAAAGTATGTCATTAGATGTATGCATAGGTTTTAATTGTTTCATTTTCTAAATAAGTGCTATTAGTTAATGTAATTAGAATTAAAATCTATAATCAAGTGTTGCATGCAAGCGTAGGTTAAACTTAATTTTAAATGGTTTTAAATTGATTTCCCATAGACATATGTTAATAATATTTCTAACACAATTAGAAATAGGTTTAATCTTTTAATTTCCGTTTAATAGGATTCAATTGGATTAAATAAAAGATTAAATTTATAACATAATTGCCTATAAAGAACCTTTGTCTAAGGAAGGTTCTATTCTGTCTAAGGCTGGGATATTTAAGCTGACGGAAACGAAATATCCCTACCGTGGCACCAACCTAGAAGGTGAATTAGACAATAATATTATAAGCATGCAATAAATGATTATGTTTACTAAAGTGTTTAATAAACAAGAATCATATATTGTTAAAATATCCAATATAAGTTATATTAGGTCAATTTAACAATTCACTTAGATAAATTTATTGGCCTAATTTATTTAAGTAATGAACATTCATTTATAAAACACTCAGTGGGAGGAAAATGAAGTATATGATACTTCAATTTCCTTTGCATGTTTCTCCCTAAATAGTTCACATTGTGAGATCTATGCTCGGTCTCGAGTCGCCTTTGTTTGTGTCCCCTTATAGATGGTGTTTACATAGGTAAATAATAAGGTGAATGAAGAGAGTGTTTGTAGTAAGTGGAAGAGGGAAGTGTGTCAACACATTCCATGATCTCCTTCATTGGTTTACAGTAAACTTTCATGCTTGGCCTCAAGAATTCTTTCTTGTGGCCCCCCACAGATGGTGTTTGCATGAAATTTTACTCAAACTCCAGAGATGGATAGGATTTCTTTAGTTTTTGCCCCAACCGGTTTTTCCCTACGGTTGTCTCATTGGAACGGAACTCTAGAGTCGAAAATGAAGTGTTATACTTACGAGAAATTGTTAAACGAGTTAATGGTTTCTTGACCAAAATATATTAACTAGATATTATAAGAATAAGAGTTATTCTGGTGTAATATTTGGTTGAGAATGTCTCAATCCAATGAAGGAGTAACTACCTACCCTATGATGATTTTTATTCTGACTCACTGGAGTATCATAGTAATAGATATTTTGAATCAATATGAATTTCATTCATATTAAATCTATTGGATTCATTCTTTTAATTTCTATGGTAAATCAGAATGGATAATAGATTACATATAGTCAATTAACATGTTTTATATAATTCAAAGTTATGCCTTTTTCTCTCACAAAGTTTTAATTTTATATTACCAATGTAAGTCAACATTTTTGATAAATATGCTACTTCGAAAAATGTCATCAACACATAATGACATGTATTTTTGTCATTTATTTGGGAAAGATTCTCAAAATAATTGTTTCCAATTCATGAAGTGTTCATGAATAATCTTTGCAGTGATAGCTTACTTTTATTGTCTAGATAATATATGATGTGTCTGGATTATAAGATAAAGTCAAGAAAAAACATATTGTATGTTGGAGTCATGGGAAGCTATATGACCTCTAAAGTTAAATATTATCGATGTACAAGAAAATTACAATTAGATTATAAATCTTGACGAATACTTAATTTAATGGAATAGTTTTACTAGTTGGTAATGGGAAGCTCATCCCAATTAAAGTAGTGGGAGACACTAAAATGTAGTTTATTTATGTTGAACATGGTGCTTTTATCACCATAAGAGAAATTTAATTTCTCCAACTTGATTACTAAATATTTTATAGAGTGTGAATAATTTTATTAATAAGCCATGTTCTTAAAAGTTGTTCTAAAAATATGTTCAGCTTTAAATAAATAAATTTTTGTGTGTTAAATTAAAATTTTGTTCATTTATGCTGAATATGGTGTTTTTATCACCATAAAAGAAATTCAATTTCCCAATAATTTATTACTAAACATTTTATAGAGTAAAATTTTTCTGAAAATATGATTCAACTTTGAATAAATATGTTTTTTATGTGTTAAAAATTAACACATCTGCATACTAAACTAAGAGAGGTAAGGATTAATGAATCCAAAAAGAAAGAAAGATTCTATTCTCCTACAGAGATACATGTCTTTGGCTTTTAAATAATAGTTATATGTAATTCTCTAAGAGTTAGAGTTAAATTATTATTACCTATCAGAAGCCTTACTTCTTGATAACGGACAGAAATGCACGTTATTACAACGCAAAGATATAAAACAATGGAGGATTGTGACGGTCAAAATATGTAAATTCGTGTCCAAAGGCATTAAGTTGAGAACATTGCGATCGCATGCGCCCATCGCATTAAAGCAGCTAATTTTCTTATTCTGTGCACGAAAATGCGTTGGCACAAAGCAGAATTGTGATCCAAGGAATTCAGCGCTCGAGTGCATTAGAAGATTGCGACCGCAAATCTATGCAATTGTATGCATTCCCGAAGATTTGCTCAAAGAGGTGGCTGCATAAAGACGATGCATCAAAGTGAAAGTTTAATAAATCACGATGGGACAGAAAGCTGATGACAGTCGAATCTGAATTAAGTTGATAAGCCGTTAACGATGCACTATAGCAAGTACACTCAACTTTTCGGTGACCATTAATCGGCGCATCAGACAGAGATTTAATGACATCCCATCAATGCAATCATTTGAGAGAAAAATCTTCTCACCTTGAAGCTCTATAAATATCGAAAGCCACTTTCGTTAGAAGGGTTCAAAATTTTTTGAGTTCTCTTTCGCCATATACATAGAGATAATAGATAGTCGTAGTCTGTAATTTTTATACTTAGAAGGCGGAGGTGAGCGAAAAGAGAAGACGCCGAAAGATCGTTCCTGGTCAGCTCGAGAGACTACCGAGAAACACTGAGAATGGAGAGAGGGTCGACTCTTGCGAAAGCAAGAACATTCTTTTGAGTAGAGTACAGTAAAACACAGTGTAAAAGCCTCGAAAAGCAAGACATTGCTACTAGGCTCCCTATCTTTACTTACCATTATCATTCTATATTCTTATTTCATTTATAAAATGGAATCTGCATCTCTACATTTGTTCCCTCTCTTTACATTACACATGAGTAACTAAACTTCCGAATGGGTGTAAAAGCACTTAGCTAGCATGACCTAAGATCTTCATTTTATGCGATCATCTTGTCTTATTTATGCATCCATCACCCTTTAGAGATGCTTAAAAGAGTAGTCTAAAGAAAGAACCTAAACTTGAGAGAGTTAGGTTAGAATCTAGGCTTGAGAAAGTCAGATTAGAACTGCATAAGCAAGAGATAGAAACTTAGAGATAAGTTCTGTTTGCTATCATGCATCGCATGCATCCTAGAAATAGGATATGATAGTATGTGGTCGCCTTGTGTATGTGTGTGTCATACATTATCGCATAGACAAGAATAGAGCCTTAGATATAAGTCCTATAGACATTATCGTATACATCACATGCGTCCTAAAATTAGGAACTATAGCATTCATATTGAGAGATGACATATTGTTGTATGTGTGTAGCATGATCGCATAACTTGAACGCAATCTTAGGAAGTGTCAGCTAAATCCCTTCTCAACCCGTTCCCCATATACTCATTGTAACTTTCGCTGTTATAACTCTTTTCTCAATTCCACCGCATAGGATTTATACTTTCACAAACATACCAACCAACTTATTGTTTTGTTTGTCACCACAAAGGAATCTAAAATTACCATCGCATATTGTCTCAGTAGTCCCTGTGTTTGATCCTGGACTTACCAGGCAACCTTGTAGGATTTATACTTGGATTTTACTAGAAAACTTGCATGTGCAACGTAAACACCACCATCGCAATATACATAATTATTTCATCATATTCACAACGCATCACTTCTCATGCAGGATTGCCATTAACACCTTATTAGATAACGTTACCTGACCAATGTTGGACTTTCTTTTACCCAGGTGGTGTTATGACTGAAGGAATAAATCTGACTTCATAAATAATTCATTAATATGATTGGTGAGTATTTATGAATAAACGTGTCTTATTCTAATGCAATTTCAGTCTTATTTTCTTTAAAATGTTCAAAAGAAATAAATCAGACTAAGTTTAAGTCATTTAGGCAAGTGTATTGTGACATTATAATCAGATCATAATGATTAGTACATGATACTTGTTATACTAAGCCTAATTGATAGAGATAAGATGGAAACTCAACGTTGAGCATTATGTACAATTTGGATGAAATTAGGCTACAACAGGAGAGATATGGTCTTGTTGAACTTGGTACATTTTAGGTACTTTGTTAAACATAGTCATAATATTCTAAAATTACACAGATACCTGACTCCACTAAAAATATGCAATTGAGATTGCAAGTTTGGATCATTATTTCCTCCAAAATGTTTGCAAAACAATGTTGGATTATGAAAATGTTGTAAAATTTGTTTATGACATTTCAGGTTTTAGGTAAGTTGAAACACTTGTGTTAAAACAAATCCTTAGTAAAATAAATGTTCAAAAGTATGCCTAGTTGTAGGTAGTCCTTGAGGATTTTAAAATGAACTTTTAGACATTCCAAAGTAAAATGATGTATTTATATGACAATTACTGATTAATTTGGAAAGTTAAATGTTGCAGATATGTAAAGAGGTCGAGTTTTATTGATGAATTAAATTCACGTAAAACCACGTAATAGTTCACAAGTGTTGGTAACCACTTATTTCTCTAGTTGTCAAATATATAAGTCTTCATCATGGTGGGAGAGTTATGAGATAACTCAACCTTTGCAAAGGTTTACTTAAAGTCTCCATTGTCATATAAGATGACAAGAGAAAAACTTATGAACTTTTCAGTAGTGAGAGAGTTATGCGATGACTCAACCTTCACTGTGACTTATTGGAAGTCAAAGCTGTTATATTGGATGACAAGAATTGAAAGAAGTTGACAAAGAGAAATTTTGTTAATGTCATAAATCTAAGATAAAATAGTGTACTTATTCTTAGTCAGCTTTTTGTAGATTTTCATTGATGGGGGCAACCTCAAAGGATATGAATAGACTTACAAAACGGGAGACTTGATAGTGTAGTACTTAGAGATAGAGATTTTCAAAGTAAGACTGTTGGTGTCCGGTGAGAACCAACACTAGAACTGTTAGACAAAAATGGATGGAATACGTACCTATTACCACGCATTGACGATTTGTTTGATCAACTAAAGAGAGCATCAGTATTCTCTAAGTTCGACTCGAGGTTAGGTTATCATCATCTAAAGGTTAGAGAATCAGATGTGCCAAAAACGGCCTTCAGAACCAGGTATGGGCATTACGAGTTCTTAATAATGCCATTTGGATTAACTAATGCCCTTGCAGTATTCATGGATTTCATGAACATGATATTCCATCTATATTTAGACCAGTTTGTGATTATTTTCATATATTATATTCTGGTTTATTTAGATAGCAAGAAGAAGCATGCAAAACATCTGAGGATTGTGTTACCGACATTATGTGAGAAGCAGTTATATGCCAAGTTTAGTAAATGCGAGTTCTGGCTCGATCAACTAGTGTTCTTGGGACACATAGTGTCAACTGCAGGTGTTAGTATAGATCCTTAAAAGACGAAGATGATAGTTAAGTAGGAACAACCTACTTCAATGACTGAGGTACATAGTTTTCTTGGTTTGGCAAGTTATTATAGAAGATTTGTGGAAGGCTTTTCAAAGATGGCTCTTCCACTGACCAGTTTAACTAGGAAAGATGCTATGTTTGAATGGATGGAGAAATGTGAGCAAAACTTCCAGGAGTTGAAGCGAAGATTGGTGTCAACACCTATTCTAACACTTTTAGTCCTAGGTAAGGAGTTTGAGATTTACTGTGATGCCTCGAGACATGGTTTAGGATGTGTGTTGATACAAGAAGGAAAGGTGGTGGCTTATGCTTCTAGACAGCTGAAGAAGCATGAATGTAACTACCTCACCCATGATCTAGAACTAGCAGCTATGGTGTTTGCTTCAAAAATTTGGAGACATTACTTATTCGGAGAACGATGTCACATATTCATTGATTATAAGAGTTTAAAATACATTTTTTAATAGAAAGAATTAAATTTGAGATCGAGAAGGTGGCTGGAGTTGATTAAGGATTATGTATGTACAATTGAGTATCATCCAGGGAAAGCTAATGTGGTAACTGATGCACTGAGCAAGAAGTCGAGCCATCCCAGAGCTACCCTTAGTTCAGTTAGAGGTGTACTGTTGCAAGAGCTGAAGAGTGCTAATGTAACATTGACAGTTGGTCTGTTTAGGAGTTTGATAACTCATTTCCAGGTGAGGCCTACCTTTGTAGATGACATTATCAGGGAGCAACCAGGAGATCCTAGTCTTCAGAAGTTGGCAAAGGAGTTGATTAAGGATTATGTATGTACAATTGAGTATCATCCAGGGAAAGCTAATGTGGTAACTAATGCACTGAGCAAGAAGTCGAGCCTTCCCAGAGCTACCCTTAGTTCAGTTAGAGGTGTACTGTTGCAAGAGCTGAAGTGTGCTAATGCAACATTGACAGTTGGTCTGTTTAGGAGTTTGATAACTCATTTCCAGGTGAGGCCTACCCTTGTAGATGACATTATCAGAGAGCAACCAGGAGATCCTAGTCTTTAGAAGTTAGTAGAGAAGGTAAACAAGAAGCAGAGATCAGACTATGAATTGAGGTCAGGTGGAGCTTTACTAAAGGAAGGAAGAGCGTGTGTACCTAATAATATGACCTTGAAGAGTGCTACTTTAGAAGAAGCACACAGTTCGGCCTATGCAATGCATCCAAGTAGTACTTAGATTTATAGAACGTTGAGGAAGTATTATTGGTGAATTCGAATGGAACAAGACATAGTATAATTTGTGGATAGATGCTTGATTTGTCAATAGATCAAACTTGAACGCTAGAGGTCGGTAGGATTACAAAACCCACTTCTACTACTTGAGTGAAAATGAGAACATGTTACAATGGATTTCTTATTTGGATTACTTATGACCTCGAGGGGATAGATGGCATATGGGTGGTTGTTGATAGGCTCATGAAGACGACCAAGTTCATACCAATTAAGGTTATATTTACGTTGGGTAGGTTGGCCAATCTGTTCGTTGATGAATAATGAGCCAGTATGGAGCTCTAATATTGGTTATATTGGACTAAGATTCGAGGTTTACTTCAAAATCTTGGCCTAGTTTATAGAATTCTCTTGGTATTATGTTACTATTCAGTACAACATTCATACACAGACGAATGGATAGTCAAAGCAAACTATTCAAACCCTGGAAGATAGTTTATAGAAGTCTCTTGGTATTAAGTTACTATTCAGGTTAAGGCAGTTGAGATACCCACTTGCTATTAGTAGAGTTCGCTTATAATAACAGTTCTCATTCCAGTATTAGAATGACTCCATATGACGTACTGTACGGGCGACCATGCAAGAGTCTAGTCTATTGGAATGAGGTTGGTGAAAGGAAATTAGTAGGTCCAGAGTTAGTGCAAGAGACCTCAGAAAATGTGAAGTTAATTAGAGAAAAATGTGAAGATAGCTCGAGACGGATAGAAAAGTTATGTAGATAAATAAAAAAGAGAACTGGAATTTGAAGTTAGGAATCATGTATTCCTCTTACTATTTCCATGTAAAGGAATCCTCTAATTCGAAAAGAAGGGTAAGTTAAGCCCGAGGTATTTAGGACCCTATGAGATAGTAGAATGGGTTGAGCCAACAGCATATAAGCTAACACTACCATCAGAATTATCCAAATACAGGATGTCTTCTATGTGTATTTGTTGAGGAAGTACGTACCAGACCCTTAACACATTCTACAAGACCAACCAATGCAATTAAAGGAAAACATGTCCTATGAGGAAGGGCTAGTACAGATTCTAGACAAGAAGGAACCAGTGTTAAGAAATACAACTATTTTGGTAGTAAAAGTACTATGGAGAAACCATGGAATAGAGGAAGCTACATGGGAGACTGAGGAACAATGAAAAGCAGATATCCATATCTCTTTATATGATAGAGCTCGAGGAAAATTTTGAGGACGAAATTTTTCTAACGATAACGTAAATTGTAAATCCTATAACCTATTTTCCCAAGTAGTCATACATGAATCTATTTGATATTTATGATTTTTAACTTAGCTGCATATATGTTATGAAAGTTGTCATTATGTAGAAGAAATAAGAGGAAGAAAATATTCTAGTGTTGGGCAAAGGAGGCTCTCGGTGATGGAATACACAAACATGCAACGAAAGAAAACAAAATCAATAAGCACTCTAATTACATTTAATTTGAGTTCTAAAGTATGCATATACAAGTGGGTTTCAAGTTACAAGTGAAGGTAAAAATGTGAGTTTTGAGAGGAAGAAGATGATGAAGTGCAGAAAATTTTTCCAGCTGATTCCTATCCTCTCAACTTCAATTCTCAGGTTTTATCACTCAACAACATGCACACTTCTTCAGTAATGGAATTAGCCAGTAACTACTTCAAATTGGAAGATGGATTTGTGTGGATATGCATGATCCACATCTCATGCTTGAAGGTGAAAGTGGGAAAAACCGATTTCTTTTCCTTTTCAATTAATTCTACAATTAATCAAAAATTTATTTAATTAATTCTCAATTAATCAATCAAAAATTACAAAATCCAATTTCTTAAATTGAATTTAAAATTGGAAATTAATTTGATTTTTAGTTAATAAAACATATTTTATTAATTAACTAATTTAATATTAAATATCAAATTAATCACACATTTAATTTTAAATATGAATCCTATTCATGTAATTAATATTTAAGTCAATATTTAAATATTATAAACTCTCCAATTTCGTTTAAGTCAATATTTAATTTCGTTTAATTGAACATTAATTATATCAAATATAATTAAACAAATCCTAATTTGAATTTGAACTAATTCAAATTCAAAACCCTAATTTCAATTTGAACAATTCAAATTGATATAATTCCAAATTCACTCAATTTAATAATTCAAGTTGTTCATGTTTTACAAGCTAGTAGATGGACCTTATGGACCTACAGATCATGAGCTTCAACAATTAAGATTAATTGGCTAAAACTCTTTAGACCGAATTAATCAGTATTCGTTAACTATCGAGTTACTCCACTATAACTCAATAGTTACACTCTCCTCACTGTAGATATATTTGTGTCCACATGATATAATCATAACTAGTAAGTCGACCCTTCACAGGTTGTTCGTAATACTGACTAGGTCAATGTGCTGTTTTACCCTCGATATTAGGTCTTATTCCATAAGTTCCAACTAATTCTTTAATGAACAATTAGTTTGTGATCCAGTCACTAAACCAGATCCCTCTCAGCTTTGTAAGAGGGTGGGGCCTCTTGTTCAAGACCTAGATTCAGTACTAAGAGAACAACCTTTCTCCTATCCCTAAATCGGATAGGCGTGAATTCTGTCTTGCACCCTATGTTCCCAACTATCTATCCGGTCTTACCCTTGAAATGGGAGGCATATTAAGCTAGTGCTGTTGAGCCAACCCTCACCTATGCAAATCTAAGGATAATCCTGAATAAACAGGAATTCATTGTTAGCTCAGGATTAAGATCGAGTTACCTAGGTCATCTAAGTGAAATAGTCAGTCTTAAATATTAAATAGCATTAAAAAGTAATAGTGACTTATTTCTTGGTCCGATCTTAAGCAAACTCATTGTAGGACACTCCCACTTCTCATGTCAATACATGAACGAATCTGGATCACTTCGTTTGTAATATCTTTACAACAACTTGAAACTACATAGTAGGTCGCATCTAATAGTGTTACCAGAATAAGGTACCAACCTTAATCATATACTATAGACTATTTTGGCTATTTACTCGAACTTAATCCATCTCTATGTCTCTACATAAAGTTCAAGTATTCATGTAATAGCCATGAATCTTAGTTTATTGGATTTAGACTTTACTTATGCAATTCATAGAATCAATAACAAGTTTATTGACTATAGAATATGTTTAACTTTTACAAATTGTGAGTTTTAAGACATAAAACCCAACAATCGGGTAACTTGAAATAACGTCCAACACTTAGTGAAAAACTTGAAAAGTGTATGTAAAGGAACCGAGGCTTGAAGTAGACTAAGGCAAGGAATGAAGGAATTCTCTAAGTTTAGGAATTAAAGCTCTTGGGTGTAATGAATCTCAACACTAATGGAATTAAAGCTAAGTGTAGCAAGAGGCATGAGTTAAATGCCCTGTGTTAGAGGTTAGTATGGATATTTGTTGGGGTTGATGCCCGAAATCTCGCAGGGTCCTATAGTTTGTAAACCTTGTATGAACAAACTTGTATGTGATTAATAATATTTAATATTTTATTCACTTTATCTATGAAATATGTGATATTTTAGTTGCATTAACCACTAACCACAAACCAATAAACTAACATCCAAGATTATCGTTGTAACTTAAACATGTATGTAGAGACATATAGATGGATCATGTTTAAGTGATAACCTAAATGATCTGTTGTATATGGATAAGGCTGGGTACCTTATCCTGGTAACACTACGAGTATGGCCCGCTTTGTAGATGTTACAAATATTGTAATGTGATACAAATGATCTGATCCTGATCATTCATATATTAGATATGCGAGCGCGAATATTCTACAAAGGAGTTTGTATAAGATCGGACCATGAAATGCTTAGTCTCATTATATAACGTCATTCATAATAGAGACTTTCATTTCATTAGGATGATCATAGGTAACATGACCTTAATCCTGAGTGAGTTGTGAACTCTTGCCTATGAGGACGGTCCTTTGATTTGTATGGGTGAGAGTGGCCATATCACCGACTCAACAAGCCTACCGTTTTGGGGATTCGTTTGATTGAGGAGCTGGAAACTTAACTACACAAGATGGAATTAACTCCTTTCTCGAAGCAGGGGTAAGTACATAAATTGCTCCCTTAAGGGCTTATTCCGGGTCTTAAACAATGTAGAGTCACACCCTCTCCTAGCCGGAGAGGGGTTTAGTTATAGTAGGACTATGATCTATTGTTTATTAAAGAGTGGTACTTAAGGAGTTAGATGTAACTATAGGGGCAAAATGGTAATTTGGCCCTGCTGTACTTACGAGAAATTTGTGAAGGGTCATCGTACTGTTGATTGGTTATATCCAATGGACACAGAAATATATCTATATTGCGAAGAGTGCAACTGTCGATCTTTAGTGGAGTGCTCGATAGTTAACGGATGGTGGATAATGTAATAAGTAAAGAGTTTAATTAATTATTCATGTATTGTTGGAGCTTCAAGCTACAGGTCCATAAGGTCCCCTTGGTAGCTCAAAAGGATTTAGTTGAGAATCGGTTTTTGGGTTAATTTGAATTGTTCAAATTAATAAGAGGGAGTTTAATTATATATGATATAATTGATATAATCTATTTGATACATTATAGTTTAATTGGACGAATAGATATTTGAATGAGATTCAAATAGTTGTTAATTTAATATAAATATGATTTATATTAAATTCCATAAAATAGAGAAAAATAACTATAGTTTATATTGTATATGATGTAATATTAAAACTATAGGTTATAAAAATAATATGATAAGTTGGTTATCATATTTATTTATATTATTTATTATTTTGAATAATAATCCATTTTTCTCTCTAAGCACCTTAGTGGGTCGTTAAGTGGTTTTTGTGGCAAATGGAATAAATAAAATAAGATTTCATTTTTTTTCCAAAGAAGGCTACACGACAAGCATACAAAGACTATACGATAGGCTCCATCACTATACGATTGAGGCTTCTTTGCTATACGATAGTTCTTCCTCAATCCTCTTCCTCCTCCAAACTCTCAAACTCCCTCCTAACCAAAATAGTGAGAGCCCATTGATACTTGAATTTTATGAAGTGGAAATTATGAATGAATTATGAATGATATGTGTTGGTGGATTGCATCGTGCACTCAAGTTTCTCCAGAGGAATCCAAGTGTAAATTCCTCTGAGTTTCCTGCTAAGTCCAGGGTCGAACATAGGGACTTGTGAAAATAGTTGCATTAGAGATTTTTATGAAAACTTGTGGTAACCAGTTGAATCAATAAGTGTTGGGTTGTTGTTGCGTTAATGAAAATAACAACAAATGCGGCAGAGTTCGAAAAGAGTTGGTAAACGGGAAATACGATGAATATGTAGTGAACGGGTTGAGAAGGGTTTCGGCTAACACTTCCTAGGATGCGTTCATGCCTTGCGATCATGCAACATGCATACAATAGTAAACCACCTCTCGGTGTGAATTCCACAGCTTCTAAGGCTAGAACGCGTGCGATAAATATGCGATAAGTCTACAAGGTTTACACATAAATCTCTATCTCTATTTATGTGATGACAACATGACATTCACACAAATATGCGACTACATAATATCATTCCTATTCCTAAGATGCATGCGATGCAAGTTAACAAATAGAGCTTATCTCTAAGTCCCTATCTCTTGTTTATGCAAGCCTAATCTTGCTATTTCGAGTCCAGATTCTAACCTAGCTCTCTCGAGATGTTAGGTTCTTTCTTTAGATTCTCTCTCGAGTAACTCTAAAGAGGTATCTTGCACAACATAAAACAAGACAATTGTAAGCAATGAACTTCCTAGATCATGTTAGCTTAGTTCCTCTAAACCCATTCAACTAGTTTAGCTGCTTATGCATATTAAGAGAGTGAGCAGATGTAGAAATAGAACTTCCATTGAATAGATATAAGATGAAGTACAAAATAACAATGCAAGTATAGTAAAGAGCTTGGAGAAATTTTTTGTTGCCAGGCGTTACACTGTTTCTACTCGTGCTCTAAAGATATTCTCGCTTTTGCGAGAGTCAGCCCGCTCTCTGTTCTTACGCTCCAAGGTTATCTCTCGAGCTGCCTTGGACAATCTCCAGTGTCACCACTCTTCTCTTGTTCCACCGTAAAATGGAAAAGAAAACTATGAACAAAGGTATGAACTTTTTATGGTGATAAGGTAATCGACTACTTAACCCCTTCTCTGAAGAATGCACTTGGTATTTATAGGGCATCAAAGGTGAAAGGCAGCTTCTCTCTCCTGGTTGTATAGATGGGACAACTTTAGTTCCTGACTGATGCACAGGATAATGGTCACCGATAAAGCTGGATGTACTTTGTGACTGTTATTGGCTGTCAACTTAATTTGGATCCGACTGCCGTCAGCTTTCTGTCCCATCGATCTTAATTGTCCTTTCGTCCAGATGCGCCCACCATGTTGTGGTGATTCTTCATGGGTGCATGTTTGCAAGCACGATCAATGCAAAGTCTTGCGGTGAAGTTGCGCTTGACCAATGTATTCTTATGATCGCATTCTTTACATTGTGTTAACGCATTGTTCTGCACAAAAATATAAATATCAACTGCTCTAATGCATTAGACGCATGCGACCGCAATATTATAGAATTTACGCTTAATGGACGCAATTTAACATATTTCATCAATGCAATCCAACATTATTTAAGGATTTAGCACTATAATAAGTGCATTTCTGCTCGTTATCACCCACCACTCCTGGGTATTCACCTTGAGAATACCAAGGACTCCCTATGGTAGTGTCTTCAACTTTTTGTTCGTGATTTTCTTGAAGAGGGTCTTCAAGATCTTGTTTTTGTTTGTTAGAGGTTCGTGATAGTTCGAGGAATTTATGCGAAGAAGTGTTCTTCAAAGGTATAATCTCTTAACTCTTTTTCTTATTTAAAAGCATGTTGTAAATTTTGTTGGAATGCATAATTTGTATGTTTTTCTGTAAACGGGTTTTCAATCAAAATAGGATGTGGATGATCTGCTTCTACTCATGGATCTTTTGTAAACGAGTTCCTTCATATCGAGTGTGGCTATAGTTGTGGCTAGCAAGAAGCACGCATTGGCCTCAATAGAAGTTAGTATGGGCCAAGGAGAGGCGGCATGCGTGCAGCTGAGTGGCCAACATGAGCGCTCAAGGGGTGCCAAGACAAGGTGTTAGGCATAGGGTGCAAGTTCTGCATTGGCCAAGAGGAATAGAGGTTAGAAGTTAAGAGTGGGTAGCTGCAAGGCATAGACGTTGGCAATGACGAGCAACATAGCATTAGAAGAACGTTGAGTGTTGAGGTATGAAGGTTAAAATAGGTTGTGTTGGGTGGACAAGGAGCATAAGGCAAGGTGATGGAAGCATTAGTAATGAGCAAGCATTGGCCGAGAGAGGAGTTGAAGTGGATGCTAGCCCAATGCAGTTGAATGAAGGTGAAAACTTAGCTTTATCACTCGGTTAGTGGGCTAAGTGGCATCATTGGGGGCTTTGAACATGGGTTAGTGGCTTAGGTGTCATCAAGTTAGACCTCTTTATCATGCAAGGCTCAGTATAAATAGAAGTTTGTGAAGAGGAACTTAGTTTGCTCTATTTTATCGTGCCAAAGGCACGATGTTTCTGTCTAAGTGGAGGGCAATCGGTGTTGAAGGAAATCATAGGCTGCCGAGAAGGAATTCCCAAGATTTGGTGCTAAAATTTGAAGAATTTGACAAGTGATCCAAGTTTCTTGATCATCCATACATGCTAGAAATATTGTAAAATTCCGAGCTCATTAAATGGAATTGGAGGTTCAAATTTTAAGGTATAAGAGTTAAGATGATTAGAAAGAAATTCTTAGAAGGAAGTTTTGTGAGATAATGTGTAGATTCTAAGTTATAAAGGCTGATTTGGAAATTGTGATGGATGAAGAAGCAAATAGCTGCAACTAAGGGACAAGTAAGCAGCTGGCCAGGTGGGGGTATGTGTGAGCGTGCGCATGCATTGATGAGGGTGTGTGTGCGAGGTAAAGTGTGAGGCTGCACAGTGGAATGGGTGCCATCAACCAAAAGCGTGCTAAGTGTAGTGCCCAACGGATGCCGACGCCTAAATAGAGTGTATGTGTCTAAGCGCCTACCTGAATGCCCATGTGCGTCCGCTTGTGCCTCACTAGCCAAGTTGTATGCCAAGCGGTTAAGTGCAAAGTAGTGTGTTGATAAGAGGCCAAGTTTTGGTAAGTTGTAAGGACATTCTAAGTGAAATGTTAAGCATTGGAGTTAAATGGAACCAAAACTTGTGCTTAATTTATATTGATTAGCCTTCAATAAATGTTAGGATTAAATGTTCAATTTGATAGGTTGCATGTTTAATATGATCTATAACATTGGATTGCTATTAGTCTTTCATGCAAATGGTTAGGAGAATAGTAAAATGATGATAATGCTTAATGCCATAAGTCTTAATTTGGTTTGAAGATATTAGTTATCATTTAAGATTGCATGAGAAAATATTCTTTTTGATAGAAAAAAATTCAGATATTAGTTTTGAGACTTAAGCATATTGTTCAAAGTAAAATTTCATGATTAATCTAAATATTACCTAATGAAGTTTGAAATGAAATCAACACCTTAGAATACTTTTACTTTATAATTCATTCTTTGTTTGTCAAGTTTGGTTTGTTTTTAAAAATTTTAGTTTGTTTTTAAAAGTCATTCAAAATTTAGTTTTTATTTCTTAAATAAAATCAATCTCGTTCTAAAATAGATAAACATAAACTGTTACTTTGATCCCTGAAGACCATACTCGACTTCTTGTGTCATTTTAATACTATAACATGACCACGTGCTCTTACGTGCCTCGCATCAGTCACTCAAGCTCTGAAGGTTAGTTCTAGCCTTCGAACCATTATAGAGATTGTCTTGTTGGAAGATCAAGAACTCCTGTTGCCTATAGAGAGTTTCCTACTGAAACTAAAAAAAGTTGCTAGATAGCTCTCTAACCAATTCAGATAGACATACTTGAGTGTCCAAAGGGTACCTACATGGACATCAAGATTAGGTTAGGCAACTCCCAAGACGGGTAGGCTTTGACACGAAGGTACGCCGCAGTTGAGGATATGCCTCAGATGGATGACCTTGAAGTTAACAAATTGAGCACCCCTTCAAATCCATTATTTGCTTAACAGCCAATTCTCGAACAAGAGAGGTTAGTTCAGAGACACAACTTCTAAGTTTACATATTTCTTTTAACTCTCTTCATCCTGTTGAGCTGCTTGCCTTGCAAAAAGTGCATAATAGATGCATTGAACGTCATCTTTCATGATAAAACAAGTAGACATAAAAAAACAAGAAAAATATTTCTGAGGGTTTTAAAGTTTAAAATACAAACTTAACAAAGAAAAAATTAATTGGCTCTTTGGCAACGACGCCAATTTGATGGATGAAAAGTTGTCAAGGCTTTCTATCAATCAAATAATATTTGTGATCACGATTTAATACTTCAAAAAATAAAAAATAAAAAAAATAAATAAATAAAAAAAAACTAGCTTTAGTAGTAAGACCTAGTGGAACCACATAGGATCTAAGATAAAATTTCTCTAATTAAATTAATCTTCAACAAGTAGTAAACACATGGGATTTTGAGATTGAGTAACAAGAAAACTAAATTGCAGAAAATAAAATGCAAAAAGTAGGATACATTGAGAGAGATACATGAGATTACCTTCACCAATTAAGAGGTTGTTGGGCTTTCTATGGATTAATTCATGGATATTTGTAATAGATAGTAGAATAAAAGAAAAAATCTAAAAATATATTATATCTTTAAAATATTTGCAAATATGGATGAGTTCACTAGTCAATTTTTTATTTTTTTAGTTTCCAATTTCGCCCTCCCTTATTTTGTCTTGTTGCATACTTTTTTTTAGTCTTTTTATTTTCTTTTTTTTCTTCAAATTTTGCTTCTTCTCTCCATTTTTTCATTTCTTCATTTTCCTTTCTTTCTCCAATTTTTACTTCTTCCCTTTCTTTTTTATTTTATTTTATTTTATTCTTTTCTTTATCTGATTTTTATTTCTTTCCTTTATTTTTTCTTTCCTTTTCTTTTCTTTTTTTCCCCTTTCTTTTTCTTTCCTTTATTTTTTATTTTCTTTCATTTCTTTGTTTCTTTTTCATTAATTTTCTTTTTCTTTAATTTTCTTTTCTTTCTTCGATTTTTGCTTATTCTTTTTTTCCTTTCTTCGATTTTTCTTCTTCCCTTTTTTTATTATTTTCTTTTCTTTTCTTTCTCTAATTTTCTACTTCTTCCCTTTCTTTTCTTTTTTAAATTTTTCTTTCATTTCTCTGATTTTTTCTTCCTTTTTTTCTATTTAATTTTCTTTTCTTTCTTTAGTTTTTGCTTCTTCTCTTTCTCTTATTTTTAAAATTTTCTTTCCTTTATTTGAATTTTTTTCTTCCCCTTTTTTTCACAATAATTATGAGGCTGAGTTTCGTACCCTTTAAAAGTACTCGATTCATAAATGACTTAACACAGACAGTCAATCATCAAGTTTGATTATTATAACAAATAATAAATATAACTAAAAAATGAAAGTCTATCAGTGATACCCACAAATATTTTCTATCATCGATAGCTTAATCTTTTATTATATTTTCATAGTTAATAGCCAATTATAGAAATCTATCATTGATAGCCAACTTAGTGAATTTAATTAATAAAGTTGAATCTCGAACTAAAATGTTAGTGGAATGCCTAGAAGTTATCATTAATAGCATGTTTATCAGTGATAGAAGCTATCGTCGAAAAAAAAAAAGGACTTATAAATGTTTGGGAAGGACAAGAAAGAGGCAAAAAGGTGTTCAGTGGCTATGATTGATAGAAAATACTACTGATAGCAAGTTACCAATGATAGAAGCTAATACTAATAGCATATTATCGATGATAGAAACTACCTGATAGCACGTAATTGGTGATAGAAGCTACCTGATAGCATGTTATCGGTGATAGAAGATACCACTGATAGCACGTTATCGGTGATAGAGAACTATCACTGATAGCATGATATTAGTGAGATCATTGCTAGCATTTTATCAATGATGTTATCAGTGAAAGAAGTTATCACTGATAACCACAATATGAGTGATGTTAGTGATATTAGTGATATAACTTAGGTGATATCTATATATCGAGTTTCTTTCAAAGATGATAACCAGTTATAAGAGTCTATAATTGATAGTCTTAAGTGTTATTATTTCAAGGTTGATTTTAATTGATGAAAGTCTATCAGTGATAGCGACTGATAGCTGCTATTAGTGATAATCATGATAAAAGAATATTAGTGATCACTACTGTGGTAATCAAAGTTGTTGGTCTTCTTTCAAAGTTGATCACTATTTAATCTATCATTGATAGTCGTGATAGTCTTAAGTATTAATATTTCAAGGTTGATTCCAATTGATGAAAGTGAATAAATGATAGCTACTGATAATTGATAGTAAATTAAAAGCTAATATTTTAAGATTGTATTAATTTTTCACAAATTGAAAACTATCGCTGATAGCAACTATCATCGATAGCAATTGATAGAAGTTATCAGCGATAGTAGCTGATAGTAGCTATTAGTGGCTATCACTGATAGCTGCTATTAGTGATAGCTTTTAATTTGAGAAAACTGGGAAGAAGCGAGTAAAATGGTGGCTAGGCATGAGTTTTTTAGTCTTTTACCATTTTTTATCTATATATGAAATTATTTTATCCTTGTACTACATATTCTATTATTTTTTACTTAAATTCTATTTATGCAACTAGCCCTTAATTCATTGATTAGTCATGCAAGTCTTCATGGGTTTTCTAATTATCAAGCTTGATCAAATGTTAATCCAGATAAACTCCCTAGGGAAAACCCTTGTGGATGTCGATTCCTAAATTAACTAATCACGTTAAGCCCTTGGGTTGATTAGATTATTAGGTTAAGTTGTTCAAATCTAACGTAACATATTTCTATTCCCCAGGTCTCATTATGTTTCATTACTGGGTGCATTTAGAAAGCTAGCAATTAAAATTATAACTATAACTAAAACCAATTGCTACTCAAATTCAGTATGTCATTGATACAATTATAGATACCTTCAACATGCATAGCGAAGCAAACAAACAGGTGAATATTAACGATTTAGGTATCAATTAAATCTACTAGCATGCTCTTCCTAAAAGTTAAATCAAGGGCATATAAAATAAGAGAAACAGACAGCTCAAGAACATTATAAAAAAAATCTCATTAAGCCATAGAATTTGCCCAACAAACCTGAAAACGATGTTTGGGCCTTTAGCCATTCACCAAAACTTGTATCCTGATGCCACTTCAAATACAAATCAAAATCTAAAAAAATCTCATGGATTTTGGCCAAGAATGGTCTTTGCATTCTAGAGTCAGAGCTCTCCATCGGTTGATGTAGTCAATGGCTGGTTCTTCCTTTTACTGTATGGCATTCGTCAGCTCCATCATGCTAACTATATGCCTAGTATTATAAAAGCGATCAAGAACTCTCTTTCTAGTTGTTCCCATTTATCAGTCACCTGGGTCTCAAGATTAGTATACTAATTGAAAGTGTTTCCTTTCAAGGTTCGAACAAGCTGGTTAACTAGCATGTCTCCTCTAGCTCCTGCATTTTCGCATGTTTCAATAAAATGGGCAATGTGTTGTCTCGGGTTGCCCTTTCCATCGAACTACTAGAACTTTGAGGGTTGTTACTCAACAAGCATTCTGAAGTTCTTGATTCTTTTAGTGTATAGCTTGGAGTACATAAAGGAAGTCTAATACGGTCGTCCATACTGAACTCTGATGGAGTTTGCAATCATATCTTATAGCTGTTGAACCAACAGGGAGGCAACTAAGGTGGATTGTTGAGTGGATTTTTCTGCTACACAACATTCCTTTTGTCATTGACATTGACAGCAGAAATTTGACTCAACCTCCGCAGTTTCTTGAGCCCGCATTTGATCTCTTAAGACACAATTTTATGATCTCACTCCTCAACAACGTTCATAAAAGAATTTATTTTCTTCTATTTTATAGTGTTCTTTGATGAGCTTTGTCGGCTTGGGCTTGCTTCGTCCATGGACTTGGCCTCCTTAGCCCAATTAATTGGATCTTGGACTTGGGTGGTCCATGGGCCAAATTAAGCCTATTTGTGAGCTCAATTGGACTTTAGCCCAAATTATTTTATTTGATCCAACGGTCACGATAAAAACACTTACATCATCGAGATTAGTCAATTTATATCTTCAACATAAATTTGAGATACACGTCAACCTTTAATTGGTCCCAAGTCTAATGATTTGTAATTTCATCATTAATTTGAAAAATGACGTGACAATATTTCATTCAACACACTCATTGAACATAAGCTTGATATCAATACTTCTAAATAGTAAAAAAAAAAAAAATGAAAACAATCCATAGTTGTTTGATTTAATAAGACAATTTTATTTAATTTATTTTGAAACGATATTGAGTAACAGACAAAACCAAGAATTATGGAGATGAGAAATAGGATTCGTCTCCATCTAATCTGCATAAATGTCTTAAAAAAAGGTAAAAGAATATCCTCGTGAGCATTTGAAAATGGAATTGAAGACCCTTGTGAGTCCACATAAGTAGCCATATATCTTTTAAATTGTGGAAAACATAATATATAACTTTTCTATTATTAATAATAATAATATTATTTTCATTTTTGTCATAAACGAAATAAATACTAGATTTTGTATTTATTGCGAAGTTAGAATGGAATATGTTTGGCATGCAAATCAAAATAAAGATAGAGCATAATAATTTGTATATATAAAGGCTCAAATGGCCATTATTTTAGATTTAGTAGATATTTTGTAGTACATAAGTATAACATTAGCGTAATAATTTAAAAGGTTTAGTGAAAAAGAGTGACAACCCAAACTCATGTACAGTGGATGAGGTTGGATTTTGTAGTACATAAGCTATAATGCTAAAAGCATTTATTTAAGAGTGTATGTTGACCATGGAACCTTGGTCTAATAGTACAAACTGAATACTGCCTCTAATACGGGACTGGTACTACTTTCAGTATTTGCATCTGATAGGCATCCATGAAACCGGTGTGTATGAGAACGATCCGCATTCCATAACCCACTGTAGATACTATCATACAGATCGTCTAGAATGTCAATCCTCTTATGGGTAATAACCTCCGTATATACCTACCACAACACAAATTAAATATTTCAAACATTTTGTAATTAACATAAGTTAGAAGAAGATTGCTGCTATACAAAACATCTAAAATTTTCTCACCCCATTGTCATAACTAATTCGACTCCATGGATTGGACCAAGCTACTAGCCAATACATTTTCTCGCCATTATTACTTAGGCCACGATATGTAACGCTTGCGCACGAGCCACTAGTAGCTCCCGAATTTTTTACATGAAGAAAACAACCCCATTGACCATTTGCAATCTCTGATGGGTAAGCAGTAGGACCAATATGACCATACCAATCATGATGGGCATATAGAGTTATTGTGTCACCAGTAGCATTGTAAAATATACAAAGAGTAGAAACACCAGTTCCCCATTCACTTTTCAAACGATGTACACAGTCTCGAGCATGCTTTTCTTTATTGTCAATAGATTTCATACGTAGTGCCATCTTTGCCCTATCTAGACGTGTTATTGTCTTTCCTTGATATTCCATCAGGTTTTTTAGAGTATTGTCTGTGATCGGAGTGCCATAGACAGCCTACCATCTTCAAAATTCCTCTAGTTACTATAGAAAAATATGTACAAAAGTTAAGTTTACAACAACAAAGAGTAAGTCTGGTTACATTCAAGAAAACAGGAAATTAGTATTTAGTAATTAAGTTTCTGTCTTTTATATTTTATATTATTAATTTCATAGATAAAAACACTTGGTAACTATGTTTTTATGCATTTCTCAACTCAAGTTAACTAGCTTATAAATGTGTTTGTGACAAAGATGCATATGATTTGAATCTCCCTATCTCTATTGTACTAAAAAAAGATTACTTTTCTTTAAAAAAAAAAAAAAAAAAACCTATGCATTTCCCAATAAGAAGAGTAATGAAAAAAAAATTATAAAATTTCCTATTTTCTTCATAAGAATAACATTAGTAACTTTAGTTGCCTTAATAATACATTCACAATTTGAAGAGGCAAAATAGTAAAAGTAAACTTTATTAATAACTACAGAAAAATATAATCATAAGACAAAAGACAAAAAAAAAAAAAAAAAAAAAAAAAAACATTTTGCATGGTTAACACATATAATATTTTATATATTAATTATAAAGATTAAGGTAAAATGGAATGCCTAGAAAATAGAAATAATAAATTATAAATAAACCTATTTAATGCAGCTGAAAAACAAAAATCTAAATCTTACTTTCAAATGGGACTCGTATGCAAACCTTGGTTACGGCTCTTCCTTGGAGAGTTTGTGCTATTTTATACTCCAAAAAAAGAGAATAATAAAGAATAAAATATAAAGATAAAAATATTTTTTTAATACAATAATTACAGGGACGAGGGATTCTCTCACCTCTAAGATGGTTAAATTACCACTAAACTACGTTTACTTTGATAAATAAAAACACGTTTAAAAAAGAAAAAAATATATGTATGGATAATGAAGTTACTATGTAAGTAAATTTTGACTTGTATGCAAATCTTTTTAATGATTCTTCCTTGATGAGCTTCCTTTTATACTTTAGAAAAGATAATAATAAAGAATAAAATATAAAGATAAAGATATTCTTTTTTTAATGCAATAATTGTAGAAATAAGGGTCGAGCCTCACACATTTAGTACAGAACATCACGTCAAATTACCTCTAAAGATACTTTAAAAAAATAAAAAAGAACAAAAGAAAAAAAATATATATATATATATATATTTTAGATCCTTTGAGAGTTTCTATTCTTTTATACTCTTAAGAAAAGAAGAAAAAAAGAGCATACTAAAAAAATAAAGCATAAAGATAAAAAGATATGTTTTAAAAAGTAAAAAGTAAAAGATATATATAGGTGGATGATGAGGTTCCTCCTGCATAAATTTTGACAAAAGTTAAACCATTAAAGTATTGATAAATATCAAGTTTTTCACTAACAAAATTAAAAATATTGATAACTGTCCGCTACTTTATAGGATTAGTTGTATAAATAGAATTCAAGCCCAAAATAATAGAATATGTAGTATAAAGATAAAATAATTGCATATATAGATCAAAAAATGGTAAAAGACTAAAAATCTTATGCCTAGCCACCATTTTGTTCGCTTATTCCCTGTTTTCTTAAATTAAAAGCTATCATTGATAGTAGCTATCAATGACTATCGTTGATAGCTTCTATCAATTGCTATCGATGATAGTTGCTATCAGCGATAACTTTCAATTTGAGAAAAATTAATACAATATTGAAATATTAGCTTTTAATTTACTATCAATTATTAGTATTATTGATTCATTTTCATCAATTGGAATCAATTTTGAAATATTACTAGCTATCAGTGGCTATCAATGATAGATTTATAAATAGTGATCAACTTTGAAAGAAGACCAACCACTTTAATTACCATAGTAGTTATCGCTAATAATCTTTTATCATGGCTATCAATTGTAGCAGTCGTTATCACTGATAGACTTTCATTAATTAGAATCAACCTTGAAATATTAATACTTAAGGCTATCAATTATAGACTTCTATAACTGGTTATCACCTTTGAAAGAAACTCGATATATAGATATCACCTAAGTTTTATCACCGATATCACTAACATCATTTATATTGTAGTTATCAGTGATAGCTTCTTTCACTGATAACATCACAAATAAAATGCTATCAATGATCTCACTGATATCATGCTATCAGTGATAGTTCTCTATCACCAATAATGTGCTATCAGTGGTAGCTTCTATCACCGATAATGTACTATCGAATAGCTTCTATCATCGATAACATGCTATTAGTATTAGCTTCTATCATTGGTAACATGCTATCAGTAGTAGCTTCTATCAATCATAGCCACTGAACATCTTTTTGCCTCTTTTTTGTCCTTCCCAAACATTTATAAGTCCCTTTTCTTTTCGATGATAGCTTCAATCACTGATAAACATGCTATTAGTGATAATTTCTAGGCATTCTACTTACATTTTAGTTCAAGATTCAACTTTATTAATTAAATTCACTAAGTTAGTTATCAATGATAGATTTCTATAAGTGATTATTAACTATGAAAATATAATCAAAGATTAAGCTATCAATGATAGAAAATATTAGTGGCTATCACGGATTGACTTTCATTGCTATTTATATCTATTATTTGTTATAATAATCAAACTAGATGATTGACTTGTTGGTGTTAAGTCACTTATGAATTGAGTACTTTCAAGTCTTGCGTATGGAACTCAGCCTCATAATTCTTGTGAAAAAAAGGGAGAAGAAGAAAAAATTCAAATAAAAGAAAGAAAAATTTTTAAAATAAGAGAAAAAGAAGAAGCAAAAATGGAAAAAAGGAAAGAAAATTAAATAGAAACAAAGGAAACAAAAACTGGACAAATGAAAGAAAAACTGAAAAAAGAAAAAGAAAGGGAAGAAGCAAAAAATCGAAGAAAGAAAATAAAATAAAATAATAAAAAAAGATAAGGGAAGAAGCAAAAATCGGAGAAAGGGAAGAAAATAAAAAATAAAAAAAGAATAAGCAAAAATTGAAGAAAGAAAATTAAAAAAAATAAAACAAATGAAAGAAAATTAAAAAAAAATAAAGGAAAGAAAAAGAAAGGGAAAAAGAAGGAAATGAAAAAAAAAAAAAAAGTAAAGAAAAGAAGAAAAAATCGGATAAAAGAAAGAATAAAATAAAATAAAAAAAGAGAGAAGAAGAAAAACTGAAAAAGAAATAAAATGAAAACAATGAAAAAATGAAGGAAAAAAGTAAAAATCGAAGAAAATAAAGAAAATAAAAAGACTAAAAAAAGTGTATAAGATAAGACAAGAGAAGGCGAAATTGAAAATTAAAAAAAAAATAAAAAAAAATTGACTAGTCAACTCAACTCATCCATATTTTCAAATATTTTAAAGATGTAATATATTTTTAGATATTTTCTCTTATTCTACTACGTATTATACATATCCTACTTTTTAAGAGTGTGTTTGGCAACTCCAATTGAGAGGTTTGGGTTGAAAAGTAGGAGTATTGAACTCCACCCCTTGTTTAGTCTAAGGAATAGGTAAGTCCCATTATTAAAAGGTACCCTTTTTATATCTTATCAACTCTTTACACCGTATGCCATCGATAATTCACAACTCTCTATATTTCATAACTCCTTACTTGTCACTATTTCACTTTTCACCCCAAACACCTTCTAATGATTTCACCAGTAATGTAGAAGAATTAAACCACTCACGCCTCAAGACTAATTTTCCTAATTTTCCTAATTTTTCTAATTTTTCTACCGGGGTTAGAAAAACGCAATTCCATTCTAATTTTCACATATATACATACAGAAATATACATATATTTTTTTATTTTTATAAAATTATTTTACAAAATTGATTCACGATTTATTTGTTGGGCCTATTTTCATTTATATAAAATGAACCAACTTATATACAAATATCAAAAAATTGAAAAATTGTAAAAAATAACATGTTTAAGTTTTTACTTTACAAAACTAGCATCCTTTTTTAAGACTTGTTAAAATAGTTTTTCTCGGTTCATCTCGGGTGAGATCGACTACGGGATTTTAGTTAAAAAAATAAACTTTTTTCAACTTATCATTTGTTTGATACTTTCTCGGTAAATCTTGCCAGATTGTACACCAACATTATGTACATCTGGTGTTAATCTCGAGAAAAATAACACTAATATTTATATTTGAACTTTCTCGGTAGAATCATGGACATAATTAACATTGAGATTTTATACATTTGAGCTTTCTCGGTAAAATCTCGACAATAATTAACACTGAAATTCATATATTTGAGCTTTCTCAATAGAATCTCGAGTATGATTAACACCGAGATTCTATATATATCTCAAATCTTAACCAATTTTCAAAAATTTTGATCTTTCACAAAATTTAAAGATGTTGAATCAATTTGAAAAATCTATTTTGATAATTGAAAAACCCATTTAGAATTTTGGAAATTCATTTAATTGTGAAAACATAAAATAGATTATAGATTTGAAAAATTACGTAATAATTTGACATAATATTTAGTAAACATAACCGGATTTGGAGAAAATTTGAGAATAATATAAGATTTGGTATAAGATTTGGTATAAGATATGGGAAGATTACTTTTTAAAAAAATAGCAAATCTCAGTGTGTAATCAGATGAGATGTACCGGGAAGACCCAAAACAATTGATAAGTTAGAAAAAAAAATCCTTTTTTAAACTAATTCTTGGTGGATCAATCACGTCCGAGATGGATTGAGAAAAACTATTTTTACGAATTTTCAAAAAGCGTGCTAGTTTTATAAGGTGAAAACCTAAACGTATTATTTCTGACAATTTTTCCGTAAAATATCAAGACTATCAGTAATAGAAAATGAAAGATGACCACTAGTGTTATAATTGTTAATCACTAATAGACATTGACAATTTTCTATATTTGAAAATACTTCTAGTAGTTTTGTTATTTAAAGAAAATACCATATTTATTTTGTATATATTTAGTTGAATATTTATATAAAAATTTATAGTAATTTTGTAATTAAAATTACATAATATAGATATCATATAACAATGAATTTAAAATTATATTTATATGAAGGTTAAATTTTAAGTTTAGTTTCTTAATTTTGATAATTGTTACTAATAATTTCTTAAACTATCAATTTTGACTCGAGTTCCTAAAATTTTTTAATAAATCGTAAACATAACAACTAATAGATGTTAGAATATTAAAAATTAATAATAAGAATTACCTTTTCTATAAGACAAAAAGTAGTTCCTGTCTAATTATACTTTAAATTTTAAAATCTGTGGTTAATAAGTAAATTTATTTTAAAAAGATGTCTAAGCATATTTATTAAGCGCACAAAGTTAAATTTCATGTTTAATATAACATTTGCAAATATGTTAGATCTATTGGATGCATATAATTAATATTTTAGAAATCTATTAAATGCAAGTTAATGATTCATGTACCTATTAAACCTTTTTTTAAAGTTTAGGAACTAGACATAAACACAAATCTAAAAGTTATACATTTGTGTCCCTAACAACATGAATTTTGGATCTACCATTGATAACTTGTAAAATATAAGTTATTGTAGCCTATTTCTTAGAATAAATAGGGAAATTCAATGGAAATTGCATTAACTTAAGAAAGAGAGCATGGAAAATAAGTTGTAGAAAAACAAGTTATTATAGTGTATTTCTTAAGTAAGGAAATTTAGTTGAAATTGCATTAACTTAAGAAAGAATTCATGGAAAAAGATAAGCTCTGCATTTAACACTTGCAAGAATTTACCATCCTGAAAATCTATGAGTTTAACATCTTTCAACGTGGGACTTGAATACAAAAAAAAAATAAAAATTTGGCAAAATAGAAAATGTTGTTGCCAATAAACGAATAAGAAGATTGGAACTACTCACCTTTGCGTGGAAACGCCTTGCCTCGAAATGAAGATAGGAAAACGACAAATGCATGGGCCGTGACTTGTCTAATCAAAGTGCAAGTTGGTAGTTGATTTGAAACAGTCACGGTAGGACCAATGAATCTATGACACAAAGAAGTTGATGCAGTAGGGAATGAAATTAAATGCAAGAGTATCAGGCCATCATTAGAAAGAGAGTCAAAAGGCCCTTGAAGAAATCTATAAATAGATCATCATCAACACACTCGAGACCTCTCTGGCCCTAATTTTTCGATGACTTCTCATCATCCTGCTCAATTTTCATCATCTTCAACCTCCTACTCTCTTCTTGGAAGAAATTTGAGTGAGAGCTCAGCTTTCTTCCTCGATTAGAGGAGTTCCATCATAAATGCATTATACGAGTGAATCATTTAACCATCAAAGCCAAAGGGGAGCAAGACATTATGACTGGCAGCTCGGCATCTATTTTTAAACGTTAAATTTTTTATTTCCATTGAGTTATATTTAGAAATCGACTTTGTGGAAAACTTGTTAATACAAATCATGAATTTTATCATTTCCTATTCATCCATGAGTTCTTTCATTATCATCATGTGTTGTTAAATTTCCAATGGGTTGGGGAGGATAACCTAACCCTCAAATCTCATAAGTTGGAGGTTATCTTGTTTAATGCATGCTTAAATTATTGCTTGAATCCATATTACCAATTGATTTAAGTAGAAATAACTAACTGCTTGAGAAAGTAAGTGGTTGTGAAACTCATTAAACAAGGAAAGTAGTGACTTTAGAGATAAAGTTAACATTTTACCCGCATTTAATTTAAGCATGCATCTTAAAGATAAGATTTATGTGGCATGCAACTCTGAGAAGTGAATATTTCATTGTGTTAAGTTAAGGATGGGATCTTGTAGATTAGCCTGTTGGGGTAAGACCTATTGGCTGTAAATGGATCTACAAGTGCAAACGGGGTGCTGATGGAAAGATGCAAACCTTCAAGGCTCGACTTATGGCAAAGGGTTATACCTAGGTAGAGGGAGTGGACTATGAAGAGACTTTCTCGCCTGTTTCAATGTTAAAGTCGATCCGCATCCTCCTGTCCATTATAGCTTATTACAATTATGAGATCTAGCAAATGGATGTCAAGAAGGTCTCTCTGAATGGAAATCTTGAGGATACCATTTACATGGTGCAACCCTAGGGATTCATAGCCCAAGGTCAAGAGCAAAAAGTTTACAAACTGAATCAGTCCATTTATAAGGTGAAACAAACATCTAGATCTTGGAACATACGGTATGATACTGCGATTGACCAGAACATTGATGAACCTTGTGTCTACAAAAGATCGTTAACGCTTCAGTAGTTTTCTTAGTGTTGTATGTAGACGATATACTACTCATTGGGAATGATATAGGCCTACTAACTGCAATTAAGAACTGGCTAGCGACCCAATTCCAAATGAAAGATTTGATAGAGGCTAAGTTTGTTCTTGGTATATAGATCTTTTGAGATCGTAAGAACAAAGTCCTAGCATTGTCTCAGGCATCGTACATTGATAAGATGTTGCTCAAGTACTCGATGCAGGACTTCAAGAGGGGTCTACTGTCATTCAGGTATGGAGCCACTTTGTCTAAGGATATGTATCCTAAGACACCTTAAGAAGTTTAGAAAATGAGACGGGTCCCATATGCATCTACAGTAGGTATCAATCTAACCCAAGCCTGATGGAACACGACACATACGCAGCGGAATAAGGATCTAATTCGTAGCAGAATAAGGATCTAATTACACTCTAATTGCTTTTAATTTAAAGGAAAAGGAGTATGCAAAATGAAGGAAAAACCAGTAATTTAAAAAGGGGTGTAATACAACCTTTGTAGCTCCTGAAACTCTTTTCCTTGCTGAATCTTGACCTGAACTCTTCCAGACCACCACTAGAGTTGACCTACTATCCTCTGGACTCAGAACCGGGTTGTGAGACCCAGTGGATGAAGAACACAAGAGAGAGAAAGAGATGGAAAAGAAGATGAAATTTTTTGGTTTTGAGTTTTTATTTTTCCAGCAAAATTTTAGAAAATAATTTTCCAAAAAGGCCAAAAAAATTCTACATTCAAATTGAAAGCTCAATTTATAGAAAAAAACCATGCAACAATTGCATGAAACATATCCATAAAAACCCAACGCCTAGAATCCACTATCTAAGTGGGCTTAATGTCTCTACTATAAGCCAACACCTAGCCCACTATTTTGTTAGTGGAATTATCCAACAAAAGTTTGGATTTTCCCACTAACTATGTTAAAGGGAAAAATAGTCATTTTGTCAAAGTCAAACTTTGACCAAAAAGTCAACATTTTGACTTTTTATGATTTTTCTCGTGTTGACTAATTTTGACCTCCCGATCATGAATCTGCATTCATTTTCTCGAAATTCAAATCACATTTGAATATAAGGTCAGCCAAAATTTGACTTTTCAAAGTCAAAAGTCAACTCTTTGACTTTTTACATCTTTGGCCATTTCCATTATTTTCGAGCTTCCGAATATGAATGTATTCATATTCTTGATATTTAAATAACATTTAAATATTAAAGCTATATCTTTAAACTGAAAAAACCCGACCACTATATCACATATACTTGTTGATTTCTCTTTCTTCACCTAATTCGAACAATTCGAATTATTCTATCATACTATTCTAAGTTTATTCCATATGAGCTAGTAGGGGAACCTAATCGACCTACAGATCATGGGCTTCAACAATCCGAGATTAACCGGTAAAATTCTTTGACCTAATTAATCAATATTTGTTAACTAATGGGTCATTCCACTAAAGTCCCGTAGTTGCACTCCCCTCACTGTAGATATATTTCTGTCCATCTAATATAACCATAATCAGTAAGCTAATCCTTCACAGGTTGTTCGTAATCTCGGTTGGGTCATAAAAATCGTTTTACCCCCAAAACTACATCTTGTTCCTTAAGTTCCACTGATCCTCTAATGAACAATTGGTTTAAGGTCCAACCTATAAACCGAACCCCTCTCAGGCCAAGGAGAGGGTGGGGCCCCTTGTTCAAGACCTGGATTCAGTACTAAAGGGAACAACCTATCTACTATCCTTATAACGGGTAGGAGTGAATTCCGTCTTGCACCCTATGTTCCCAACTATCCACCTGATCTTACCCCTGAAATGGGAGCCTTATTGGGCCAGCGATAATGAGCTGCCCTCACCTATGCAGATCTAAGGATAATTCCGAGTGAACAAGAGTTCATAGTTAGCTCAGGATTAAGATTAAGTTACCTAGGTCATCAATTAACGAAATAGTCAGTTTTATACATAAAATGAAATTTAGAACGTAAAAAGTGACTATTTCATGGTTCAGTCCTCCAGAAAAAAAGCTTTTTGTGCTCGGGAATGAACTCCAAGACGTGTATCATCATTATGACAGGAGTGCTCATGGAGCTCTATTTTTTATTAGAATTACAGATGGGGAAAAGCAGAAGAAGAAGAACCTTGAAGAATGGTCCCCCTACTCCGATCTATATGGAAGGGCAGTTTTGTTGATGCATTCCTGTTGAGAATGATGCAAACTCATTGCATAGGATGCCCCCACTCACATATCTCTATATGAATGATTCAGGATCACATCGTTTGTACTAACTACAAAGTGGGCCGCATCCATAGTGTCCCCAGAATAAGGCGCGCAACCTTATTCATATACTATATACAATTTTGGCTATATATTTGAACTTGATCCACGTTTATGTCACTACATAAAGTTCAAACTATATTAAATAGCCTCAGGACCTTAGTTTATTGGATTCAAGATTACAATTTCAATAACAATTTTATCGAAAAATAAAACAGAATATGTTTATTAATTTACAAACTACGAGTTTTAGGACATAAAATCCAATAAGGCCAGGGTCACTGGACCGCAATGAAGAAAATCCTTAAGTATCTTTAGAGAACAAGGGACTACATGCTCGTGTATGGATCTAGAGATTTGATCCTTACTAGATACACGGATTCTGATTTTCAAACTGATAAGGACTCTCACAAATCCACGTCAGGGTCAGTCTTTACTCTTAGCGGAGGAGCTGTAATGTGGCAAAGCAATAAGTAGGGGTGCATTGCTGATTCAACTATGGAAACGGAGTATGTAGCGACTTACGAAGTTGCTAAGGAGGTCGTCTGGCTCAGGAAGTTCTTGACAAAACTGGAAGTTGTTCAAGATATGTCTAAGCCCATTACCCTCTATTGTGACAATAGTGAGGCTATGGCGAACTCCAAGAAGCCTAGGTTTCTGATATTCCAGTTTCATTGATGCAAAAAATTGCATATACATTCTCGGTGGGTGCAGCATGTCTGTCTTTGTTTTAATTGTTAAATCGTTTGTGGATGTGTGGATTAATGGAGTTTTTTGGATGAAACCTCGGTTTGATTAATTCTTTTACATTTTTAGTTACTTGTAAAAGCCCCTGTGTTTTGGGCATAATTAATTGCTATTAAGGCTATAATTCAAAGTTAGTTTGAGTTTTGAGTCGTTTGTGAAGAAGTTCAGAGCAAGGGTTGTTGTTCTTCGAGGAAGAAGACGACCAAGCATTGGTCGGGTCGTGTAGACGATGAGATAGGCGATCGTTGAGTATTGAATGCTCGAGTGTTGTTTAACGCGCATGCGCACTGACGATCGTATAGCTCAGCAAGCCTCATCCCTTAGTTACTGACTATACGATGTGGAGTAATCGCATGGTAAATCATTTACCTTTCCATGTGTTAAGCGATCGTCTAGACGATCAGGCTTCGTGGCCTCGTTGTCGTCTAAGTGATCGTTTAGCAATTCGCGCTATCGTCTAGTGTGCGCTAAGCGATCATTTACCTGAGGCGTTTACTAAAAGATGGAGCTTCGCTCGGCGGTTCAAGACCCAATTCGTCTGTGAACCGGTTTGCTCGATGGAAAAATGTAATAGATAGAATTTTTCATCCCAGTTTTTATAAAGGTTCATCCCGGTCCATTAATATTTAGTTTAATACATGAGATGTATGTTTATTTATATGTCATATGGTATGCACATATAGTAAATCCCACCTTAGGTTATGCATTGGTCATGCATCATCTCTTTATTATAAATGTTATAATCTAGAGAAGCGTGATTAAGAGCATGCTCATACATCATATAATATAAGAGATATATTTATGCATGCATAAAAAGCATTGACATGCATCATCTTTATATTATAATTGTTATAATATAAGGGTGTATGGAAAGCATGTTTTTTGGTTATCACTTGTATATAAAAGTTATGTATAGTAATGACCAGACATTGCATGAAGCATGACACATAGGTTATTTTATAAGCGTTATAAATACCTTGTTATGCGCAACGTGTTTTAGTTGTTTCTTTAAGAGAAATTAGAACTAAAAGCAATAAGAAAGGCATGCAAGCTCACTTAGGTTTAATCCATGGTTTTAAAATATTTAAAACTTGGATGACATAGACCTAAGATCACGGTTCTAATATGATTAGTAACCCTTAGGCTTTAATCTTTTAATCAGTTTAATAGGATTAAATTGACTAATAAAAGGTTAAAGTATAGCAAATCTATCTATAAGGGACCTTTTGTCTAAGGCGGGTTTTTTCTAGGCTGGGGTATTTAAGTTGACAGAAATGTAACACCTCTACCTGGGAACTTACCTGAAAAGGTTAATTAGATAGATTTGATGCATGCATGCAAGTTAAGGATAGTCCATTAAAGTATTTAAATATGACTACTTGAACTTATTTATTTCATAGACAAAAGTTGTTTATGAGCGGACTTAAAAAGATGACTTAGACTAAAATCAGTAGCCGAATTATCTAGGTTAATGAACCCCTAAGTAGAAAGTTCAGTGGGAGGTATTTGAGGCATATGATGCTTCATTTAAGCCTTTCACGTTTCTCCTATACAGTCCCCACCATGAGATCTACCCTCGGCCTCGTGGCACCCTGGGAGAGTCTCCCTAAAGCATGGTGTTTGGGTAGGTCAATATCAAGGTGGATGGAGAGAATGTTCATAGTAAGTGGGAGCAGGAAGTGCGATAGCATATCCCACGGTCTCCTTCGTTGGATTGAATAAAGTTTTTGCGCATCCCTTCGAGGCACCCTGGGAGTGTCCCCCTATAGGATGGTAGTTTTGCACGTTTCTTTATTTAATCTCCTATAAGAGGATAAGATTACTTAATCTCTTGTCCTAATATGCTTCTTTCCTACGGTGAGCTCATTAGGGCGGGACTCTGGAGCCGAAAGCGAGGGGTCACACTTATGCGGAATTGTTAAAGGTTAACAGTTCTTGACCAAATAAATGGTGGTTGTTAGATTCAGTTCCAAGAGTTGGTTCTGCCTAATGGTTGACAATGTCTCATCCCATTGAAGAGATATCTGATCACCCCACCGGTGAGGTTTGTCCTGCCTCGCTGGGGTATCATTGCAAAAAAGAAGTCTTATACACTTAGGGTACTTATAAACTATTTTGCTAAATTAATTGGTTAAAATTTGGTTTAGCAAAATATTATAAAATGGCTATAGCCACTTTAGCTTTGCTTAGCGCCGAGAAACTTAATGGCGAATTTTTTTTACATGGAAACATATGATCACTATTCTAATCATCGAGGATCTCATGTTTGCTCTTACAGAAGCCTGTCCTCCTATTCCAGCTTCCAATGCCGCTCAAAATGTTTAGGAGGCGTATGAGCGACGGACACAGGCAAATCATAAGGCTCGAGCCTTTATCTTGGCAAGTCTTAATGACGTGTTGGCCAAGAAGCATGAGCCCATGGTCTCAGCGCGTGAGATCATGAAGTCCCTATGGGGGATGTTTGGATAACCATTTAAACAACTCAAGCACGAGGCTCTTAAATACATTTTCAACTCTAAAATGGAGGAAGGCACCTCTGTTCGTGAACATGTGTTTAACATGATGGTTCACTTCAATGTGGCGGAGTTGAATAGGTCTACTATCAATGAGGGCAGTCAAGTTAGCATAATCCTACATTCTTTGCTGAAGTGCTTCCTGCACTTTGTTAGCAATGTGATTCCCAACAAAGTGAAATACACCCTTACAACTCTCCTCAATAAGTTGCAGACATACCAATCTTTGCTGAAAAGTAAGGAAAGGAAGAAGGTTGAGGCAAATGTTGCTTCACCCTCAAGAATATTTCATCGAGTTTAACCTCAGGAACGAAGTCTTCACCTTCTACTTCTAACTCTACAAATGGGAAGAAGAAGAATGGTGGTAAGGGGAAAGAGAAAGCGCTTGTTAACCCGCCACCTGTTGCCCAAAGAAGGCGTCCGCCATTGTTGAAAAGGAAAAATGTTTCCACTACAATCAGGATGGACACTGGAAGAGGAATTGTCCTTGCTGGCTAAAAGAAAGAAGGCCGTCAAGGCTAAGGTCAAGGCAGATAAAGGTAAAGATGATTTACTTGTACTAGAAACCTGTTTAGTGGAGAATAATGATTTTGCCTAGATAATTGATTCGGGGGTCACTAATCACGTTTGTTCTTCTTTTTAGGGGATTAGATCCTGGCGATATCTAGAGACTGATGAGATGACGATGTGAGTAGGCACCGGGCACATCGTCTCAGCTGTGCCAGTGGGAGGAATATAGTTATCTTTACAGAATAGGTTTCTAGTTTTAAACGATGTATATGTTGTTCTTGAACGTAAGAGGAACCTTATTTTGTAAAATGCATGTTGTAATGTAAATACACGCTTTCTTTTAATGTGGATAAAATGTTTATTCATAAAGATGGTGTCAATATTTGTATAGCTTATCTGAAAAGTAACTTGTATGTGCTAAGACCGTTAGCCTTAAGTTCCCTCCAAAACACAGAGTTGTTTAAAACCATCATAACTCAATCTAAACGTCAACGAATTTCTGCAAAAGAAAATGCCCAACTTTGGCACCTTCGATTAGGGCACATCAATCTCAATAGGATTGAGATATTGGTAAAGAATGGCCTTAAAAGTGAGTTATAAGAAAATTCTTTACCATTGTGCGAATCTTGCCTTGAGGGTAAGATGACTAAAATATATTTTACTGGAAAAGGTTATCGAGCCAAAGTGAGTATTTTATTAAATTTACTGATGATTACTCTAGGTATGGGTATATTTATCTGATGCAATGGAAGTCTGAATCCTTTGAAAAGTTCAAAGAGTTCAAGGCTAAAGGTGATAACACTTTGGATAGATGGATTAAAATACTTCGATCGGATCGAGGTGGAGAGTTTTTAGACTCAGCATTCCAGGACTATTTGATAAAACATGGAATCTTTTTCCAACACTCAGCTTCAGGTACACCTCAGCAGAATGGTGTAGCAGAGAGGAGAAATAGAACCTTGTTGGACATGGTTCATTCGATGATGAGTTATGCTTCCTTACCAGACTCGTTTTAGGGTTTCACAATGGAGACTGCGGTGTACATACTCAACTGTGTTCCTTCCAAGAGTGTTGCGAGAACACCTCTGGAGTTGTGGAGCTTGAGTAAAGCTAGTTTACGTCACTTCTGCATTTGAGGTTGCTCGACACATGTGCTTGAGGAAAATCATAAGAAGTTTGAACCACGGTCGAGGTTATTCCTCTTTGTAGGTTACCCAAAGGTACACGAGGGGGTTATTTTTATGATCCATCGAAAAATAGGGTGTTTGTTTCCTCGAACGCTACTTTCCTAGAGGAGGATCATATCAAAGAGCACAATCCACATAGTAAAGTCGTGTTGCATGAGCTTTCCAATGAAACTATTGAAACTTCAACAAGAGTTGTTGAAGGACTTATTTCATCAGCAAGTGTTGTTGATGATAGTTCATCTAGTATGTCGGTTCCACCTAAAGAGTTGAGGGAACCTGGATGCAGTGGGAGGGTTGCGAACCCACCCGTTCGCTATCCGGGTTTCACAGAATTCCTTGCTATAGTAGCAGATGGCGACGTTGAGGATCTGTTGTCTTATCAGAAGGCCATGGATCTAAAGATAAAGTCGATGTACTTCAACTCAGTATGGGATCTTGTAGATCATTCTAATGGGGGTAAGACCTATAGGTTATAAATGGATCAGCAAGTGCAAACGGGGAGTTGATGGGAAAGTGCAAACCTTCAAGGCTTGACTTATTGCAAAGGGTTAGACCTAGGTAGACTATAAGAAGACTTTCTCACCTGTTGCCATGTTAAAGTCAATCCGCATCCTTCACTCCATTGCATCTTAGTATAATTATGAGATCTAGCAAATGGATGTCAAGATGGTCTTTCTGAATGGCAATCTTAAAGAGACCATTTATATGGTGCAACCCGAGAGATTTATAGCCCAAGGTCAAGAGCAAAAAGTTTGCAAACTGAATCGGTCCATTTATGGGCTGAAACAGGCATCTAGATCTTGGAACATACAATTTGATACTAGGATCAAATTGTATGGCTTTGACCATAACATTGATGAACCTTGTGTCTACAAGAAGATCGTTAACGCTTTAGTAATTTTCTTAGTGTTGTATGTAGATGATATACTACTCATTGGGAATGATGTAAGTCTACTTACAACAGCAAAGAACTGGCTAGCGACCCAATTCTAAATGAAAGATTTGATAGAGGCTAAGTTTTTTCTGGGCATATAGATCTTTCGGAATCGAAAGAACAAAGTCCTAGCACTGTCTCAAGCATCGTACATTGACAAGATGTTGCTCAAGTACTCGATGCAGAACTCCAAGAGGGGCCTAATGCCTTTCAGGCATGGAGTCACTTTGTCTAAGAACATGTGTCCTAAGACACCTCAAGAGGTTGAGAAGATGAGACGGGTCCCATATGCATCTGTCGTTGGCAGTTTGATGTACGCTATGCTTTGTACTCGACTAGACATCTGCTATGCTATGGGCATAGTTAGTAGGTATCAGTCTAACCTATGTTAGGGTCACTAGACCGCAGTGAAGAACATTCTCAAGTTTCTTCGAAGAACGAGGGATTACATGCTCGTGTATGGATCTAGGGATTTGATCCTTATTGGATACATGAATTCATACTTTCAGACTTATAAGGACTCTCGCAAGTCCACGTCAGGGTCAGACTTTACTCTTAATGGAGGAGCTGTAGTGTGGCGAAGCACTAAGTAGGGGTGCATTGCTAACTCCACTATATATGTGGAGCACGTAACAGCTTGCGAAGCTACTAAGGAGGCCATCTGGCTCATGAAGCTCTTGATAGAACTAGAAGTTGTTCCAGATGTGTCTAAGCCTATTACAATCTATTGAAAATAGTGGGGTTGTGGCGAACTCCAAAGAACCTAGGAATCATAGGCGCGACAAACATAGAGAGGGGAAGAATCACCTGATCCGTGAGATAGTGCATCAAGGAGATGTGATCGTCATGAAGATTGCTTTAGAGCACAATGTTGCTGACCCATTTACGAAGGCTCTCATGGCTACAATGTTTAAGGATCACCTTCAGAACACGGGTATACAGGACCACCCGTGGCTGGACTAGGGCAAGTGGGAAATTTTCTTGTACTAGGCTATTATGCCCTAGTTTATTGTTTTGTACTTGTTTTTGTACACCCCACTTTGCTTTAGGACAAGTGGAAGATTGTTGGGGTTGATGCCCTAAAGTCTCATGTCCTGTAGTTTGTAAATAGTTTGTACAAACACTTATGTTGTATAATATATGATATTAATTCACATCTTGTATTTTGCTCAGTTGCTTGTTTTATTTGCTTTATCACAAACCAATAAACATAAAATCCTTGGTTATCTGTATGTGACTCAAGCATGTATATGGTGACATATAAGTGGATCATGTCTTGAGTGATAACCAAAATGGTCTGTAATATATGGATATAGGAGGGAAACCTTATCCTGGTAACACTATGGATGCAGCCCGCTTTGTAGAATGGTCACAAGTGTTGTGACTTGTCACAGATGGTCTGATCCTGATCATTTGTATTGGGGACATGCGACGGGGGCGTTCTATACAAATAGTTTGTATAAGACCTGACCACGAAGTGTTAATGTCTCGTAATATAACACCGTTCATGGCAGAGACTTTACTTCACTAGGATGACCATAGGTAACATGACCTCAATCCTGTATGAGTTAGGAACTCCTACCATTGAGGGCGGTCCTTTGATTTGTATGGGTGCGAGTTGCCAGGTTGCCGATTCAAACCTACCATTTTGGGGATTCGTTTGATTTGGGAGCTGGGAATTTAACTACACAAGATGGAACTCACTCCTTTCCCGAAGTAGGGGTAAGTGGATAGATGGCTCCTTTAAGGGCTGATTCCAAGGCTTGAATGATGTGGTGCCACACACCTTCTCTTGGCCTGAGAGATGTTAACACATAGTTAAATTATGTTGTATTGTTCATTAGAGGGATCAATGGTACCTAAGGAGTGAGATGTAACTACAAGGGAAACGGTAATTTGACCCAGGTCTACTTACGAGCGTCTGTGAAAGGTTATCGTACTCATGATTGGTTATATCTGATAGACATAAAAATATATCTATGGTAAAAAGAGTTCAGTTGTTGGTCTTTAGCGGAATTCCTGGCAGTTAATAGATGGTGGATCTCATGGTTAAAGAGATTAGTTAGCTATTCATGTATCGTTGGAGCTTCGAGCCATAGGTCCATATGGTCCCCTTTGTAGCTTGTATAAAAGTTGAGAATCAGTTTTTGGGACAATTTGAAATGTTCAAATTGTCAAGAGGGAATTCGATTATATATCATATAATTGAAATGGTTAATTATATATTATATGATTGACTAAATGTATGAGATATGTTATTTTGGAGGAAATTGGATATAAATATGATTTATATTAAGTATAAGAGAAAACACTATAGTTGATATATGATATTAAACTATAGGTTAAGAATATAATATGATTATCTTCATTATTGAATTAATTGGGTGGTTATGAGATAATTGGCCGAAGTTTTCTCCAGATTCGTGCGATAGTGGGAAGTTCAATTCAATTCTTGTAACTGAAGAATAAAATGAAAATTGTTTTCATTTTGCAATGGTTACAAAATAGATCCGCAAATTTTCTAACGGTGTGATTACTAGACGATCGCTTAGTGTTGAGAGCCTATATGATAGCGCCCGCCTTCCTAGACGATCGCACACTCGTGTCTCTAATCGATCGCCCGCGATTTCTTAAACGGTTGCTTACTTTTGCTAGATGATTGCTTAGTGATAACGGGCAGAAGTGCACGTTATTACAACACCAAGTTATTAAACAATGAAGGCATGCATTGATAAAATAGGTTAGATTGCGTCCAAAAAGCATTAAGTTCATAACATTGCGGTCGCATGCGTTCATCGAATAGAAACAGTTAATTTTTATATTTTTATACAGAATATGCATTGACGCAGGACAGAAAGCGCGATCACAAGAAATCAATGGTCGAGTGTAGCATTACCGCAAGGCTTTGCGGTGATTTATGTTTGCAAACATTTACTCAAGAAGGATTGCCGCATAGAGCCGGCGCAACTTAGTGGGCGCATCTAGGTGAAAAGCATAATTAATCACGATGGGATATAAAGCTGATGACGGTCGAATCCGAATTAAGTTGACAAGCCGCTAACGATAACAAGTACACTCAGTTTTTCAGTAACAAATATTCGGTGCATCAGTCAGAGAATTAAACCCATCCCATCTGTGCAATCATAAGAGAGAAGCCGCCTTTCACCCCGAAGCTCTATAAATACCGAAGGCATCCTTAAGAAAAAGGGTTCATCAGTTCGGTTCAGTTAGTTCAGCACGTCTTTGTTCATAGTTTTCTTTTATCTTTAAGAAGGCAGAGCTAGAGAAGAGAAGAGACGCCGAAAGATTGCTCAGAGCAACTTGAGAAAGAACTCGGAGGCATAAAAAGCAGAGAGCGGGGCGACCCTCACGAGAGCAAGATTATCTTTTGAACACGAGTAGAAAAGACAGTATAAAAGCCTGGGAAGCAAGAGATTGCTACCAGGCTCTTTATTCTCTTCTTGCATTGTTATTTTGTAATTCATCTTTATATTTATACAATGGAAGTTCTTATTCTACATCTGTTCACTCTCTTAGCACACATGAGTAGCTAAACTTGTCGAATGGGTTGAAAAGAACTAAGCTAACATGACCTAGGATCTTCTTTGCTTGCGATTGTCTTATTTTATGTTGTGCCCAACATACCTTTAGAGCTACTCGAGAGAGAGTCTAAACAAAGAACCTAAGACTTGAGAGAGCTAGGTTAGAATCTAGACTCGATAGAGCAAGATTAGAACTGCATAAACAAGAGATAGGGACTTAGAGATAAGCTCTGTTTGTCAACATGCATCGCATGCACCCTAGAGATAGGTTATGATATTATGTGGTCGCCTTATTTGTGTGTGTGTCTTTTTGTCATTGCATGAATAAGAATAGAGGCTTATGTGTAGGTCCTATAGACTCATTGCATATATCACATGCGTTCTAGCCTTAGAAGCTGTAGCATTCACATCGAGAGATGGTTTACTATTGTATGTGTGTTGTATGGTCGCATAACATGAACGCATCCTAGGAAGCGTTAGCCGAACCCTTCTCAACCCGTTCATCGCATACTCATTGCATTTTCCGTTTCATCAACTCTTTTCGAAACTCCGCCGCATTTGTTTATTTTCATTAACGCAAACAACATTCTCAACAACTACTGATTTATTTGGTTACCGCAAAGTCTTCTGAGAAATTACCACTGCATATTGTTTTTCCAAGTCCCTAAGTTCGACCCTGGACTTACCTGGAAACTCAGTGGAGTTTACACTTAGATTCCACTAAAAAAACTTGATTGCTCAACGTATTCCATCACCGCATTTCATCCATAATTCCACCTCATAAAATAACGCATCACCTAGCGCGCAAAACGTAACTAAACCATTGCTTACCTTTTGATAGACGATCTCTTAGTGTTTACTACACGATTATGTACCCCAGCCTCAACGACAAACACCCAACTATACGATAGTCTTCCCTTTTCTCCTACTTGCTTGTTCGTAGTACACGATCACTTTTCCTCCTCCCCTCTACCAATTCCATCAAAGTCCACCCTTTGGATTCTCACTCCAAGAATACTGAGGGCTTTGAGTGGTGGTGCCATCCCCCGTTGTTTTTTGTTCGTGCACTACTAATCGTGTTGACGACCATGGTGCTGCTAGGCGATTGCTTGTTGGACGAGGAGGAACGAGAAGAGTTCGTTCACGTTGGATGGAGTTTATTGAAGAAAGTATTCAACTGGTAAGTCCTCGATCTCTTTTGTATTTAACTTTTAAAGCATGCTAGTAATTAGTGTTTACAATGCATGTCTGTTTGTTAGAATGTATGTGTGGTAATTTTGCCACAATGAAATTAAAAAGATCTACACTTCCGCTCATAGGTACTCTTGTGTAAGAGTTCCTTCAATATGAATGATGCCTTGTGCATGATTTTATGAATGTTAGCATCCCTTCTCAACCCTATTTCATCTATTGAATTTTCAAACTGTTAAACACATTAGTTTTCACTTGTACAGCACTACCCTCATTCCATGCATCTTTTTCCTCCATATTCAACGTATCACATACTATCATCATTCACTCTGTCCATTTCCATACCATCTCTTATATTTTCTGATTCATTTTCTCTTTATATGTACGAAGGCATAAAATTCAATTTGATCACTTTGCTTCAACCAGAATCATTAAAACCAACGAATAGTAAATTACAAAGTCACTGAGTTTGACCTTGGTACTTACCAAGAAAACTCTTATTAAGTTTATACTTGAGATTAGTAAAGAAAAACTTGTAGGATAGCACAATGCAAATTATCAACCTCATGGAAAGAAATATATAGTTTTCACACAACAAATTTTTGATGTCGTTGCTGGGAACTTTTTTTTAATTAAATCTTATGTTGGTGATTTTTTTAAAAAATTTTATAAGACCTATAATTTCAGGTGTATTGTAAGTTTCCATGTAGGCTTTCAGAACAGTATATGAGCAACGAGACACAACCCTAGTACATATTCGATCCAAAAGTTGGAAGAATCTTTCATCGAAGAGTTAGGTCTAATAAACTAAGGAGAAGGTAGCGGAATAGAAATATGGTACATCCACAACACGAACTGAATGCATAAAATACAGTTAAAAATGTAGCACAAGATGCAGACATGAGTCACAACTCCATATAGTTGGCCAATGACAGAAACCGACCCATGAGGGAATATGCATATCCTAACCTGTACGATTTCTCTTTAGGTATAATGCGTCCAACATTCGAGGGAAGCCAATTCAAGATGAAGCCAGTTATATATCAAATGCTCCAAACTGCAGGATAGTTCAGTGAAGCTATGAATGAAGATCCCCATGCACCTCTCAAAATTTTTATGAAGACATGCAACACTTTTGCAATATCAGGGATTACTTCTGAGGAAATTTGATTGCCTCTATCTCTATTCTCACTGCGTGATGAAGCAAGGCAGTAGGCTTACACGTTTGAACCTGGGGAGATTACTACTTGGGAGCATTTGGGGTTTAAAGGAGAGGAAATTACAAAAATGTCACTGTGATAGAGTTGCAACACTCACCCAATGATGTAAGGTAGAATGTGCAATAGCACAAACAACGTTGCAATGCTACGAATTCTAATGGAAAATTGTTGAAGTCGCGCGCCTCAAATTCACATCAACGTTGCAACGATGCCTCAACCCTACCCTTGACGCTTGAGGACTGGATCGACAAGAGCGTTGCAATGCTCTTTCTAGCGTTGCAACGCTATATATGTATTATAAATGTATCTTTCCAAATTAGGTAAAGGGGGTGAAGGAAATAAAACCATGAGGATTTCCATGAGAAGCGAAAGGGATTGTTCCAAATTCCATTCGAATGACCAAAAACAATTACAGTCTATAATAAAAACTAACAGGTCATGCTCAAATAGAAATTACAGCATGCTATACGATGATACAAAGGATAGAAGAAGCATACCTTTGAAGAACCATTCTTCATGTATTCCTCGAGCAGTCTACAATGCGTCCATAGCAACTCTCGAAGGCAACGAATAGAATACAGCACGAACACAATGATCGTTTGATTGCTCCTCGAACCCAATCCAGTCCAACTCGATTCAAGACACTAACACTAGTGTTACCTTGATATTTTCGGTGTGAGAATCTAAGAGTTGTGGGCTCTGTATGATCTTGGCTTGAGGAAAAAACTGGAGGTATGCGATCGAGCAAGTGGGAGATAAGAAGCTGGTCTATCGCATAGACGATGTGCTCGATCGTTTAGTAAATTGAAGCCTATCGCATAAACTTTGCTACTCGATCATGTAGCAACGATCAATTGAAGGACTATCGTGTAGTCAACTCTAAGCGATCGCTTAGCTGATCGTGTAGTCTCTCAATGCTATCATTTAGTAAAACTCTTTTACTTGATAACTTTTTCTGTGAGTACTTTTCGAATGAAGCAATAATTAATTTTAGGAAAAAAATTTTCCTTTTATGTCACGGTTACCATAAAACTATCAATAACCTCCCACTCAATTGATTATTAGAGAAAAAGAATTAATTATCATATAATGAATATATTATAAATAAATATGATAACCAACTTATCATATTATATTTATAATCTATAGTTTTAATATTTCATCATATGAAACATATAAACCATAGTTCTTTTTCTATTTTATGGTACTTAATGTTAATCATATTTACATTAATTCCTCCACTCGATGTATCTTATACATCACACCAATTATATCACATAAACTTGAATTTCCTCTTGTTAATTTGAACACTTCAAACTAACCCCAAAATTTAATTCTCAACTTGAACCCATTGAGCTACCAAGGGACCTTATGGACCTGTAGCTTGAAGCTCCAACGGTACGTGAATAACTGACTAAACTCGTTAGTCATGAGATCCACCATCCGTTAACTAATGAACACTCCACTAAAGACCTGCAGCTGCACTCTTCTCCCTACATATATATTTTTGTGTCTATATTAACCAATCAATAGTGCGATAACCCTTCACAAATCGCTCATAAGTACAACTGGGCCAATTTATCGTTTTGCCCCTGTAGTTACATCTAACTCCTTAAGTACCACTAATTCCTTTAATGTACAATAAGTTATAGTCCTACTATGACTAAGTTCTCTGTTCCAAATAGAGGATGTGGCCACTATGTTCAAGACTTGAAATCAGCCCTTAAGGAAGTAATCTATCTACTTACCCCTGCTTCGGGGAATGAGTGAATTCCATCTTGTGTAACTGAGTTCCCAACTCCCCAATCAGACAAATCCCCAAAAAGGTAGGCTTGTTGAGTTGGCAATTTGCCCACTCTCACCCATACTAATCAAAGGACCGCCCTCATAGGCAGGAGTTTCCAAAACACTCAGGATTAAGATCATGTCACCTATGGTCGTTTTAGTGAGATGTAAGTCTCAATTATCAACGGCGTTATATAAAGAGACTAATCACCTCATGGTCCGGTCTTATACAAACTCTTTGTATAGGATACGTCCACTCGCATGTCTCCATGTGAATGGTCAGGATCAGACCATTGGTAGCATGTTACAACACCTGCAACTATCTACAAAGTGGGTCATATCCGTAGTGTCACTAGGATAAGGTATCCCTCCTTTATCCTTATACTACAAACCATTTAGGTTATTACTTAAGGCATGATCCACTTGTATGTCTCACATACATGCTTAAGTTTACATGAAATAATCATGGATCTTAGTTTATTGGATTTGAGTAAATGCAAATAAAATAAATCCTATCCCAACAATCTCCCACTTGTTCTAATGCCTCCGGAGACTAATGTACAATACATAAAATAGTACAATATACAATAAACTAGGGAATACTCTATACCCCAATATTATCTCCCACTTGCCCTAGACAAGGTGCCACATGTCCTGTAGACCCAGACTCTCCAAATGACCCTCGAACACTTTAGCCGTGAGAGCCTTTGTAAATGGATCAGTAACATTGTGCTCCGATGCGTTCTTCGTGATTATCACATCACCATGATGCACAATCTCTCTGATCAAATGATATTTCCATTCGGTATGCTTGCCTCCACGATGACTCCGATTTCCTTTGAATTTTCCACAGCCCTGCTATTATCACAATAGAGTGTGATCGGCAAAGACATATTTGGAACAACTTCCAAATCCGTAGGGAACTTCCTAAGCCAAACAACCTTTTTAGCAGCTTCACAAGCGGCTACGTATTTGACTTCTATAGTGTAGTCTGCGATGCATCCTTGCTTAATGCTTTGCCAAACTACAGCCCTTCCATTCAGAGTGAATACTGACCCTAATGTCGATTTCTGAGAATCTCTATCAGTCTGAAAGTCAAAGTCTGTGTTTCCTGTAAGGATCAAATCCTTATCTCCATACATGAGCATATAGTCTCTCGTTCTCCGAAGACACTTGAGAATCGTTTTGATTGCCATCCAGTGATCTAATCTTTGATTGGACTAATAATGGCTGACAATCCCTACTGCATAGCACATGTGAGGTCTAGTACATAACATTGTATATATTAAGCTTCCAACTACCGAAGCATAGGGAATTTGTCTCATTTCCTAAGACAAAACAATTCCATGCCTGAAGGGTAATAAACCCCTATTGAAATTCTATATCGTGTACTTGATCAACATTTGGTCAATGTACAATGCTTGAGACAAGGCCAACCACTTGTTTTTACGATCCTGAATGATCTGGATCCCTAGAACATACTGCCACCCAATTCCAAATGGTAGGATATCATCCACATACAGTACCAGGAACACTACTGAGTTATTGATGATCTTCTTGTAAACACAAGGCTCATCAACATTTTGATCAAAGCCAAATGACTTGATCGCACTATCAAATCTAATGTTCCACGATCTAGATGATTGTTTCAGCCCATAAATGGACTTATTAAGCTTGCAAACTCTTTGCTCTTGATCTGGAACAATGAACTCCTCTGGTTGAGTCATGTAGATGGTCTCCCCAAGATCACCATTTAGAAAAGAAGTCTTGACGCCCATTTGCCATATCTCATAATCATAAAATGTGGCTATGGATAGGAGTATCCTGATAGACTTCAACATGACAACAGGTGAGGAAGTTTCCTCATAGTCCATTCCCTCGACCTGGGTATAACCCTTTGCCACGAGTCTAGCCTTAAAGGTCTGCACTTTCCATCTACACCTCATTTTCTCTTGTAGATCTACTTACACCCTATAGGTTTTACCCCTTCAGGTTGATCCACAAGTTCTCAGACAGAATTGAAGTACATAAACTCCATTTCCTGGTTCATGGCTTTAATCCACTCATCTTTGTCAACATCCTTCATTGCTTGCTTATTCAATGGATCCTCGACCCCATCATCAAACATGATGTTTTGGGCTATAGTTAAACCCATGTAACGTTTTGGCGGGTTCATAATCCTCCCAATACGTCGAGGAAGTCTCAACTCTTGAGATGGTTGACAAGATGTACAGACATCAACAATTCTTGTTGATCTACAGTTTGTTCAACAACTCTTATTGATCCTCAGTAGTCTCACTAGATATCTCATGTAAAACAAGCTTGCTTCATAGTTTATGATCTCTGATGTGGTCTTCTTCTAAGAAGATAGTATTTGTCGACACAAACACTTTATTCTCACTCAGATAATAGAAGTATGCACCCCTCGTTTCCTTGGGGTACCTTACAAAGAGGCAAACTTTCAAACGCGGTTCCAACATTTTAGGGTTAGCCACAAGCACGTGGGCTGAACATCCCCAAATTCTGAAGTGGCGTAAACTACCTTTACGACCTCTCCACAACTCAAAAGCTGTTTAAAAAATACTCTTTGAGGGAATATTATTCAAAATGTAACATGGAGTCTCCACTGCAAATCCCCAAAATGAGTCTGGAAGATGAGTATAACTCATCATAAACTGAACCATGTCCAATAGGGTCTTGTTTCTCCTTTCTAATACACCATTCTGCTGAGGTGTACCTTGGGCCGAGATTTGGCACGTGATTCCATGTTCTATCATATAGTTTTGGAATTTGAGGTCCATATACTCTCAACCACGATCAGATCTTAGTGTTTTTATCTTCTTACCTAACAAGNTATCATATAGTTTTGGAATTTGAGGTCCATATACTCTCAACCACGATCAGATCTTAGTGTTTTTATCTTCTTACCTAACAAGTTTTCAACTTCAGCCTTATACTCCTTGAACTTGTCAAGGTATTCAGACTTACGTTGCATTAGGTATAGGTACCCATATCTTGAATAATCATCTATGAAAGAGATTAAATATTTATACCCTCCTCGAGCTCTAATACTCATCGGACCATAGAGGGTTGAATGTATAAGCTCCAAAGTTTCCTTGGTTCTATAACCTTTTGCTGTAAAAGGTCATTTGGTCATCTTGCCTTCAAGGAGTGATTCACACACCAGTAAGGAGTTTTCTTCTAAACTCTTTAGAAGTCGACATTTCACCAACTTCTCAATCCTATTGAGATTGATGTGATCTAGCCTTAGATGCTAAAAATGGACGTTTTCCTTAAGAGAAACCTTTGGTCTTTTTGCAGTTGTCGCCGTACTAAACATTTCAGTATTAAGCAAGGTTTTTATGACTAACGACCTTAGTACATACAAGTTATTTTCCATTGAACCAAAACCAATCTCCATATCATTCTTGAAAATAAACACTTTACTCTTAGAAAATGAGATAGTATAACCTTGTTCAATGAGACAAGAATCCAAGATTAAGTTCCTCTTGATATGAGGAACTACGAAAACATTATCCAGTAATAGATAAAGTTTCTTGTCCAAAAGTATCTTCAGTATGCCTACAGCAACAGTTGAAACAACCTCACCAGTACCGACTTAAAGAGTCAACTCCCTATCTTCTAACTTTTTCTAGGAACTAAATCCTTGATAAGAAGAACTAACGTGGTTAGTAGCACCTGAATCAAGTATCCAAGCAAAATCATCATTCTCTACCAAACACGTCTCCAAGACATATAAATCACATTTACTGTCTTTAGACTTCTTCCTCTGCTGGAGGGAGTAGGATCAATTTTAGAACCTAAATAAGCTTCAAGTTCCATGTCAGAGAACAATTCTAGTCGATGAACTTTATCAGAGTCAACAACACTTGCTTTCTCTTTTAGTCCCTTGATATTCAAGAAAGACTGGAGATTATTTTGGGAACTAACACTACTAGTTTCTTTGTCATCCATCCCTTTGTGCTCAAAAAGTGAGAATTGACATTCAAACAATTCTTGCAACGAGTGCATGATCTCACATGCATTGACCATGTTCTCAACCCTTTTGGCTAAAGCATCAGGTATGCTAGCCAAGATGTAAAGTTGGGCTAACGAGTTAGCCTTCATCCACACCTCATATGCATTAAGAACATTTCGCGGTGCATCAAAGGTCGAGACTTAAGTACTCTTCTCAACCATGACAAACTCGAGGTCGTTTACCAGAAATATGTTTTAACGAACTCTTTCTAATGTATGTAATCAGTCAAAGTAAAAGAGGCAACTAACGAAAAATTATACATGTTGCTGAAAAAACAAACACATTGATCTACATTAGATTTTAGCAAATACTCTTTGAAAAACAACATCCAATACGATTTAGCAAAACTTAAATGAATCTCGAGTGACATTTAGTTTTGCAATGACGCTTCAGTGGTTTAGGAAAAAAGCCACCGAAGGGTAGTTAACTTATCCCTCATTTAAATTGAGACACTCTCAACCAGTCATTAATACTAGAACAACTCTTGTTCCTATAACAATTAGCCATCATTGATTTGGTCAAGAAATCATTAACTTGCTTAACAATTTTCTGTAAGTGTGACCCTTTATTTTAGATCCTAGAGTTCCGTCTCAAGTATCCAATTCGAAGGGAAAAAAATCTGATTGGAGCAAAAACTAAAGCGACCCTATCCATTTTTAGAGTTCACCTTGATATTAGCCAATCACACAAAAGCCATCCGAAGGGGGACGCTCCCAGGGCACCACGAGGCAGTGCAAGAAGATCTCACGGTGCAAACCAATGAAAGAGACCACAAGACATGTTGACACACATCCTTCACCCACTTACTATAAACACTTTCTCTGTCCACCTTGATATTGACTCATGCAAACACCATCCGAAGGGGGATGCTCCTAGGACACCATGAGGCCAAGCATGAATCTCACGACGTGAACATGCAGGGAGAAACGTGAGTGGAATCATTGACATATCATATATATCTCTTCCTCCCATTGAGTATTTTATAACCTAAGGTTTAGTTTACTTAAAAAAAACACGGCTAACGATTTTAACTAAGTGAATTTTTAGGTTTGCCCAAGAGTAACTCTTACTTGGAAAGTTGAACAACTTTTGATCATCATCCATTAAACTCTTTAACGAAGTCTTTGATCAACTTTCACATGCTTGTAGCACATCTATTTAATTCATCTTTCCAATAGTTGATCTTCAGGTTAATTGTCTAAACGTGTGTTCTCTTCACCGCATCTATCTAATTCCCTTTGTCTAACGTGTGTTCTGTCTAGGCTGGGGTATCTCAACCACGACAATGATGCGGGGAAGCATAATCGTCTAAACGATCCCTGAGCAAGCGTAAGATATCGTATACCGCGTGATCTGTAGTCAGTAACAATGCAATGAGGCATGCTGAACTACATGATCATTTAGTGCGCGCGCCTTTTGTTAAACGATGAGCATAATATGCTCTATGTGATCGTTTACCTCCAGCGTCCATGTGATCGAGCAACCAACGCTATGCGATAGAGTAAACTCTTTACCCCATCATTTAGCATTAACTAAACGATCGTTTAGTAAATACTACATGATCGGGCAGAACATTTCTACACGATTCTTTAGCCACATATCAATGATCGTTTACCTTGGGCTACACGATACGATCAACCTCTGGTCTTCTTCCTCGGTGAGAATTGCATCTCCATGCTTCTAAACTTCATCATGAACACTCAATACACTTTAAACACTTTGAATATAAACTCTATTTCTTGTTAATTATGCCCAAAAATATAGGGGCCCTTACAAATTAACACTTTGTAGACTTAAGGAAAGATTTAAACAGAGGCAACTATCCCGTAAACATCCATCAACACATCCACAAAAGCAATTAACTCTTAAACGCAATGCAAAAAACTTCAAACCGACTACGACTGTAAAGGAACAAAACATGCAAAGGAATTTGGAATATCAGAACAACCTAGCTCTGATACCAAATGAAGGAAATAAAACCACGATGATTTCTATGAGCAGTGGAAGGGATCGTTCCAAATTCCGTTCGAATGACATAAACAATTACAGTATACAACGCAAACTAATAGATCATGCACAAATAGAAATTACAACATGTTATACGATGATACAAAGGATAGCGGATGCATACCTTTAAAGAACCATTCTTCGCGTATCCCTCGAATAGTCTACAATGTGTCCACAGCAACTCTCGAAGGCAACAAACAGAATACATCACGAACACAACGATTGTCTAAATGCTCCTCGAACCCAATCGAGTCCAACAAATTTACGAACGGAGTCAAGACACTACCACAAGTGTTACCTTGGTATTCTCGGTATGAGAATCCAGGAGTTGTGGCTTCTGTATGATATTCGCTTGAAGAAGAGACTGAAGATATGCGAATGAGTAAACGATCAAGCAAGTAGAAGATAAGAAGCTAGTCTATCACATAGACAATGTGCTCGATCGTTTAGTAAACTAAAGCCTATCGCATAGACTTTACTACTCGATCGTGTAGCAACGATTAACTGGATGACTATCATGTAGTCAACTCTAAGCGATCGCTTAGCTAATTGTGTAGTCTCTCAATGCTATCATTTAGTAAAACTCTTTTACTTGATAGCTTTCTCCGTGCGTACTTTCCGAATGAGGCAACTACTAATTTTAGGAAAATAATTTTCCTTTTATCTCACGGTTACCATAAAACTACCAATAACCTCCTATTCAATCAATTATTAGAGAAAAAGATTTAATTATCATATATTTATTATAAATAAATATGATAACCAACTTATCATATTATATTTATAACCTATAGTTTTAATACTTCATCATATAAAACATATAAACCATTGTTCTTTTTTCTATTTTATGGTACTTAATATAAATCATATTTACATTAATTCCTCCACTTGATATATATCATACATCATATCAATTATATCACATATAATTAAATTTTATCTTGTTAATTCGAACACTTCAAACTAACCCCAAAATCTTATTCTCAACTTGAACCCATTGAGCTACCAAGGGGACCTTATGGACTTGTAGCTTGAAGCTCCAACAGTACATGAGTAACTAACTAAACTCTTTAGTCACGAGATCCACCAACCGTTAACTGTCGGGTACTCCACTAAAGACCAACAGCTGCACTCTTCTCACTACAGATATATTTCTGTGTTCATATTAACCAATCAATAGTGCGATAACCTTTCACAAATTGCTCGTAAGTATAATTAGGCCAATTTACCATTTTGCCCCTATAGTTACATCTAACTCCTTAAGTACCACTGATTCCTCTAATGAACAATAAGTCATAGTCCTACTATGACTGAGTTCTCTTTTCAAAAGAGAGGATGTGGTCACTATGTTCAAGACCCGGAATAAGCCCTTAAGGGAACAATCTATCTACTTACCCCTACTTCAGGGAAGGAGTGAATTCTATCTTGTGTAACTGAGTTTCTAGCTCCCCAATCAGACAAATCTCCGAAAAGGTAGGCTTGTTAAGTTGGCAATCTGGCCACTCTCACCCGTACTAATCAAAAGACCGCCCTCATAGGCAAGAGTTCCCAAAACACTCAAGATTAAGGTCATGTCACCTATGGTCGTTTTAGTGAGATGTATGTCTCAATTATCAATGGTGTTATATAAAGAGACTAATCATCTCGTGGTCCAGTCTTATACAAACTCTTTATATAGGATACCCCCGCTCGCATGTCTCTACATGAATGGTCAGGATCAGACCATTTGTAGTATGTTACAACACTTGTAACTATCTATAAAGTGGGTCGTGTCCATAGTGTCACCAAGATAAGGTATCCCTTCTTTATCCTTATACTACAGACCATTTAGGTTATTACTTAAGGCATGTCTCATATACATACTTAAGTTTACATGAAATAACCACAGATCTTAGTTTATTTGATATGAGTAAATGCAAATAAAATAACTTTTATTTTATTAATAATAATGTGTGTATAATGTTTACAAACTACGAGACTCCGGGAGAATTAGGACAACAATCCCAACAGGGGAGGAGAGTTAAGCCATCATAGGGAGCATGTTGCTCGGTTTTGGCCATTATAGGCCAAAACTCACTAGATTTCCTTTAATTTTGAGTTGTAATTGTAAATCTTGGCATTGTGTTGGATTCAATGAATGTTTGAATGCCACGAAGTCGATTTTAGAATTTATAGGGATTTTCTTGAATTATTTGAGATTTCTTATGGATTTTTATTGGATGTTTCTGTTTCTTTGTGATTTCCTTTCTTTGAATTAATTTCTAGCATAAGCATATAGGATTGATGAATTAACGATTCGATTCCTCATATGTTTGTCCTTGCTATGTGTGTTTTTTATATCTGTAATTGCATTGAAAGTATGGTTAATTTAGTAGCAGTAGGGTTTAGTTTGATTTATGACATGATTTCTAGGCTAACTAGAATCACCTAATTGATAACAAAACCTAAAGATTGAAAATGCATTAGGATAGAATTCGTCATTCTTGCTTAATATCTTAATCAATCCAAGAACGTAATGTAATCAACTAGGTAAATTGCCTTTATAACGAGCTTAGTGAATTTAGGGATTTACGACATGTTGGTTCTCATTACAGAGTTTGTATGGGTTGTCCCTACATTAGATTAGGCTTAAAAAAATACTTAATTCAAGATTGTTTTCATAATTAATCAATGACTAGATTCATAGAAAACCCTACAATCTCTACATAGGCGAAGGTAATCTTGTGCTCGATCTCTCTCTTTTTCCATCTATCTTACTTTTCCACATTTTAATTTCAGCATTTAGTTTCATCCAAATAACAAAATCTCATTTTCTCGCTTTTCATAGTCAAATTTAGCTTAAGAGAAGAATTAATTATTGGCCTCTCTGTGGTTCGACCCCATACTTACAGCTATTGCTATCTTTTCGTAGTAATAGGAGTGGTACGGTAGTCTTTTTATAAATTTTCTTTTGTTTCAGTTTGGAGTCAAATCAACAACATCAATTTTCGATCGAACAATTTATTTTCGAAATCCTTGAATGAGGTTTGCAAAACCTTATATTGTACTGATTTTTGCTTCTAGCATTGCCAATTGGAAAAATATTTTTTACTCGTAAGTATTATGTATGTAAAGCACTGTCTGCTAGACATAGATCTTCTTACTCATTTTTTTAATCACCCAACATATGGAAATTATCTAGATTTCTTCATTAAAAGAAAATAATTTACAATGAGAAAAACAACATTTGAAATATACAAAAGTTAGTATTTACTAAGAGAAAAAAAAAACATGAAGATGGATAAAAAAAAATAACATTAAGTCTTGATATTTTCAAAGTCAAAAGAAACACTTAATGTTCCATCAACCATGTTGATCTTCTCTTCAGGAGATTCAAAGAAGTCTATCACATCCAAATTTGTCGTATGGGATGGGTCAAATATATCGTTATCCTGGTATGCAAAATTTGCTTCCACATTTTTCTCTTTTTCTTTCAGGGAAGCTCGATATAGATCAACCAAGTGTTATGATGTACGAAAAATATGTGACTAATGCCCAGTTGTACCATATCAGAATCATTTTGTTCATTACTCTTTGAATTCTTATCTTGCGGAGCTTTTTTTTTATGATCATCATTTTGTGTGGTTCTCTTGAAATTTAGATGATTATAAAGTCCGCCATGAAAAAAATATATATATTTCTTCCTCTACCATGGTCACAACCTCGACCACAACTTTCACTATGACCCCGATAATTAAAATTCACAACATTCACTTTAAGGAATGGTATTGTTCTGATTGGTCGAGATTCATGATTTTTCATCAATAACTCGTTATTTTGTTTGGTCATGAGAAAACATTAATTAGTTTAGAATATTTTTTACAACCCTTCACTCGATATTGCTGCTGCAGAAGCATATTTGAGACATGAAATATAGAAAATGTCTTCTCTAACATATCAACATCGGTAATTTTCTCTCTACATAGTAACACTCTCGAACTGATTTTAAATAATATGGAATTGTAATCATTTACTGATTTAAAATCTTGTAGCCTTAAATGCATCCACTCATAACGAGTATTAGAAAGAATAATTATTTTTTAATGATCATACCTCTCTTTTAAATTTTTCCACAATATCCGAGGATCTTTCATTGTAAGATACTCCATTTTTAATCCCTACTAGAGATAATGACAAAGGAAAATCATAGCTTTTGCTTTGTCCCGATTGGATGTCATATTTCCTTCTTTAATTATTTCCTCAAAGTTTATATCATACAAGTGGATTTCGGCATCGAGCATCCATGACGATTAATTATTGTAATTAATATCAAGGGCTACGATTCTAATTTCGTAATGTTTGTCATGGCAACAGTATCATAAACACATTGTACTTATATTAGAAATTTAATATGTATTAGATATGTAAAATAGCATTTAATTTATTAATTTTAACGAAGAGAGAAAAATGACATACCTTTAGGACCTACTTTCAGCAGGAAAAATGAAAAAAGCTCGTGATGATAACGTATTGTAAAATTGAAGAGCATAATGGCGTACAATAAGATATCTGCTACGTTAATATATAAATATTAAAATAAATTTCTCCACTAAATAATATAATATTAAAATAAATAAAATATAATATATAAATATATAAACTAAATAAATAACAAAAGTAAACAAAATAAGAAAAGATAAATTTCTCCACTTTCTCCAATATTTTTAGATTGATCACCAATGCATGTGTGTTCTCTCAAGTTCCGCTAGGTGCCTATATTTATTAGCGAAATGACAAGTAAGAGATGGCTTATTATGGACACTTAATATGTAGGTATGAGACTTATGGATAGGGTGACACATGGCTTGTACATCTTATTACAACCAATTTAACATATTTATAGTAATAATTCATTTTGTTTTTAAATCCAATTAAATTTCAAATCAAATTTCTTTTTAAATCCAAACAAAATTCAAAGTTCATTTTGTTTTTAAATCCAACCAAAGTCAACCACGTGCTATCTTCTCTGTTACTCCAAGTGACAGTCTCTAATTGGTCTAATTTGATGATTTGGCCTGTCATCACATCAAGTATTTTTTCGTTAAGCTTATTTCGGCTATAACTTTTTCGTTTGAGCTCTAATTTGGGCAATTCCAATTGCATTGGATTTTTTATTTTAAGCTCTACACAATTAATTCATCAAAAGGCACAATTATTTTGTGAATTAATTGAGGTTTGTTATTATCAAAATATTAAGAAATTAATTAATTTGAGATTAAGGCCCAAAAAGCCAAATATCTCTCCCTTTTTGTTGATGACAAAAATCTAAAACAAAAAAATTCTAAAATGGTGTGTGATATGAAATATGTACTTGATGCATAATCAACATACATATTATTTCAACACTTGAATACAAATGATATATTTCACAACAACATGCTTTCATTTTTCTTATAACCTCTCTCCCTTTTGGAATCAATCAAAAAAGGACAATTAAGAAAAATAATATAAAGACATGAAAGTTCTTAAAAACAAACATGAACACATAATTTTAAGTTTCTTCTCCTATCAACAAGTCTTCTAAAAGTAAGCAACAAGATTGAAAATTCAAGAGGCATTATATAAACTCTAAGATCAATTTCACATATTTCTTCCTCTTTTGAAATCAATTGAATACTCCCTCTTAATAAGGGACAAAAATACATTTAGAATATAATTCAACTTGGATGTAGAAATATCAAACAAAATTTTCAAATAAAATTTTACGTCGAAGACAATTACTTCCCCTAAAAGAATAGTAATGACCCGACCTTTCGAGATCTCGAACAAGGGTTGTTAATCATGAGTGCACATTTAAAACCAAAGAATTTTGACCATTGAGGTAAAATTTATTAAAATGGGAATGACAACTTCAAATCAATTTATTAAATCAATAAATAAACAAAAAATTTGTTCAGGGTCCACTAAAAATATTTACAAAAAATAAAAATCAAAACATTAAAATTTTCTATCTAACATCATGATCTAATTAAAAATATTGAAATATCCTAAAAGCATAGATTGGGCGGAAAGTGATTTTCTTGTCCCATATGGCACGATCAAGGGTCCCTCTTATCACTCATCGACCTGTTTTTGTCCTTACCTAAAAAGCATAATATAAGAAAGGATGAGTATGATAAACTCAGTAAGTGACAAACTACTGGACCCTATAGGTAAACATGTTAACCTTCCTATCTAGGCATCAGTGTACATTCTATAACATATCAGTCGTTGTGATCTTGAAGGATAAAAAATCAGTCATAAACGTGATCTTTAAGGAACACATATCAATCATAGGTGTGAACCCGAAAAAACACATATCAGTCATAGGTGTGATCCCAGGGGTGCACATGTCATCATAGGTGTGAACTCAAAGGAACACAAAACAATCATATAGAATGCATCGTTAGAAAAGAAAGCAAACAATTACCATCAATTCTAGCATGCATCAGTTAACCATCAAACCTCATAATTTAACCATAGTCATATTGGCATAAAAATCGCATTCAGAGGGAAGATTATAGACGTAACATCATGTTTCATGTTCACAACAACATAACCCATGAAAATACCAGAACGCTCACAGTCAATACATTTTAATAACTTCCTCCCCTTAATTCTCTCTTAATTGTGTGAGTGGGGAAGAGTAAGATAAAAATGGTTTTATCTTCTTCTTCACAGTAAGATGCAGAATTCTGAATTAGAAAATCTCTCTGCAAAATCTCTCACAAACTCTCCCTCTTCCTCTATCAAAATTAAGAACGAGAAGCCAACAAAATCTCTCTTCGATTCTCACCCCTGATAATATTGTTCACTGTATTTTATGTGAATGACCTTTTATCTTTATCTAACTCTAACGCATGGCTTGTGAATGAAATGAATGATGTGCTATATACGCTCAAGTATTTTGCGATAAAGATAATTTTATGCGATACTACGTCTAAGTATAAGTGTTGTTAATGATATACTCGTAGTATGCGATGAAGTAGTGCATGTCACAAGTTTCCTTGTGCTAAAACCAAGTATAATTCCAATGCAAGTTTCTCAGAATGATCCCAGGTTGAACACGGAGATTGTTTTCGTTAATGCGATACTTATGTGATACATGCAACCGGTTTTAATAATGAATAAAGAATGTTGATTTATACAGAAATGTAGATTGGAATGAAAGTAAAAATGCGTTGATAAAGTAAAATAAAAATGCGTTGATGAAGTAAAATCCCAATCTACTATGATACATGATACAAGATACATGATACATGATATTGAGGTCGAGAACTGACTGTGAAGTTGTACAAAGTGTCAATGTATGCGGTGACAAGTCTTATGGGTTGAAGTAGAAGGTGAAAGAGTATAGAGTAAAAACATCGCAAGTTTATTAATTGCGTTAAGGACGCAACTAAGGTTCCGCTTTCCCTTGGCGTACACCTCTCAGTGATCGTCCGCGTTCCCATATCTCTATGGTGAAACAGGGATGGACGTGATGAACGTAAGGTTGTTTCCATCTCTGGAAATACTTCTCGCTTTAGTTAACGCATTCTTCCAACCTTCTCTCGATAGGCAGAATAACATCTTCACTTCTACTCTCACAGGTGAAGATGTCGTCGAGCATGCTTTAGCTAAGCTTAATTAATTCCTTAACACAAATTAACTCACTCGCTTAATTCTTGCTTTTCACTCTGAGGATTAAGAACACATCATGGAGAGAGTGAATGATAAAAGTATGGAAAGAGACAGAGAGATGATAATGGTGACGATGATAACATTTAGTTCTAAAATTAAGCGTTTGATACATGTCATGAATGAAAGATTAAAGAAGATGAATACAAATGATGAAATAGAGGATAGAAATAAATACGGAAAGAGTATCAACGTCTTGACATAGATCTCGATCGGAGATTTGCGCTTGCCGGCGTGTAGATGTTGTGAAGAGGAAAGCTTCCCTTTCAAGCTTGCTTTCCCGGTAGAATTGACCTTTGCATAAAGCTTCGACTTCGAGAATTGGAAGAATTTTCTACTCGGAGACTCATCTTTTGGCCTTGTCTCGTAGTTCTCTCGAATTTACTCTAGCCAGTCGCTTTAGACCAGCCTCTCTCCCAGAATCAGTATATGCACGTCTCTATGTATACATGTATATCTTTCGGTGAATTTGAAGAAGCTATTTATAGGCAAGGCTTTGGCTCTTTGCATTTGTGGTCCCCACTGTATAGTTATGATAGTTCCTGAAATGGCGGAATGGAAAATCCTTCTGTTATGCAATCAATCCGTTAAAAATGCACAACTGAAAGTTGTACACTTGTCAAGATTCTTCCGCAAATACGTTACTCTTCACATCTTCGATCTATCGCCACATGCGGTGTTGTTTTTTATTACCGCATGCGGTTGAAATTGCGTTGATCGCTAAAGCTCTTGATCGATTGTCGCATGCGTCGTCATTACGTTGATCATCTCTTCGTTCTTGATTGATGGTCGCAATGCAACGTAGATGCGTTGTTTATTTTGTCCTTGAGCCATCAACGCATGCGGTGACTAGTTTCCTGCAAAACAGAAACTGAAGCATTCTATTCTACCATCGCAATGATGTTAGTGGGTGTATTTATGACATTTCATAATTTTCGCATTTTTAGCCAATTTGTATACTATCGACGTAACTTTTCTTTCTTTTTGCCGCAATATCTAAATAAAAAAGTATAAATAACTTGTATTTCTTCAAGTTATCAGACCCCCAAATTTAGATATATACTTGTCCTCAAGCATATCTTCAACTAAGGCAATATCGCTCAATTCTTATCCTTACTTTGCATCGATTGGTTGCTCTGAATGCTCTACCTATACAACATTACTTAACAACGCAATTTCCTTCTATCCTTTAATAATTCATAAACATGCTCAACTTTATTCTTTTATACAACAGACCTCTACTCAAAAATTCCCTTCTTGTTTTGAAAAGAATGTTTACCTCTTCTTGTAAAAACAACTAGGTGCGTCTGTATTAGGTGGTCTAGTTTGCATCATTTTATTAGAGACTGTTGATCATGGTTACACCCTTCATTTTGGCTTGTTCCCACAGGTGTCATGCGAACATCTAACTACGGTTGTGTGCCAATCTCAACTTTAATTCTTGACTTTCAGCTAAGTTTTACTTTTGCTGGTCAAAGGAGTTGTCTCTTATATTCCTATTTTTCTCTCTCTCTCTCTCTCTCTTTTCTCTTCTTTTCATATTGCGTTGATCTTGGAAACCTACCTTCGTTTTGGCTTGCTCCCATGGGTGTCATGCGAGCAGGTTCCTTTCACGACTTAACTCTTATCAGGTTGGGATTTTCCTTTGCGCTGACATTGGAGTTTGTAATTTTTTTTTTGGTAAACGCATTTTTCTAATGATAACTGCATCTGTTTGATCGCATCTGCTCCGACCTTTCCCACCCCCAAATTTAGAGATGCACATGGTCCTCATTGTGTTGTTTTGAGTAGAGTCTTGAAGTATAAAAGGTAAAGCAGCGCTATTGCTATGAATTATTTAAGTGTTAGTCAGAAAGTGCAAAGTGTGAGAAATGTTGCTACGGGTATGCATAATACTCATCATGGCAGTGCAATAATAACACAAACTAAAAGATAAAGAACATCACAATAATTGAATAAAGATGATAAGTAAAGAGGCTAACGCATATGGAAAGAATAGCTACTCAGTTGTATTAAAATTAATCAAGTATACAAAAATTACAAATATCGCAATACAAAATTTGAGCATGTACAAAGAATCAAGGCATAGCTTTTATACATAAAAATAATGAATTGAATTTATCCTTTGTATTTGATTCGGATGGGTGCAAGGTTAAAAATTAACGCAGTGCATCTGTTACTGCAAATACATATTTGCAGAGGACGGGCAACAACGCATGCACTAGTGCGACACACCCCTCAACTTAAAGCATTTCTAGAGGACGGGCGCACAGTATTTCTACTGGCGCTACATTACCTCGACATAGTGCGTTTTCACTAAGGACGAGCGCAAAATACATACGCGCGCAACACACCCCTCAGCGCAATGCATTTGTGTAAGATGGACGCAAAGTGTATCTTGTTAGTGCAAGATGCACCCATCATCGCAATGCATACCGATTTTTATTTTTCTTTTTAATTCATCAAGCACACAAGTCGATAAGACTTTGCGGTGTTCATCGTTTTATTCAGTCATTCACAGAAATTTTAAGAACAGAGCTACTAATGCATAAAAGTAAAGAAATTAAACATGACATGGAAATACACAATTGAATTAAATTGAAAGTAAATTCATAAAGCAGTAAAGGCTAATTCTAATAAACAATAAATAACACAATTTAGAAATCAGTAAATGAAAGCTGTAAAGAAAGCGATTAAACATAGATATAGGGATGTTGATTGAAAGAAGTTTTTCAGAATTACCGCAATAGCATCCCCGCAAGCAGTCAATCCTGCTTGCCTAAGTCGATGGTCTTCATGTGTCATTTCGCATCGCCCCCATAGTAGGGCTTAATTCGTTGACCATTGACTTTGAACACATTGCTCCCATCTTCAGTTGTTAACTCCACTGCGCCGTGGGGAAAGATAGTCTTGATGCGGAATGACCCAAACCAGCAGGACTTCAACTTCCCTAGGAACAATCGCAAACGCGCGTTAAACAGAACTACCTGTTGACCTTCAAAGAATGTCTGGTTGCTTATGCGGTCATTATGCCACTTCTTGGTTCTCTCCTTATAGAGCTTGGCATTTTCGTAGGCGTTCATTCGCCACTCGACCAGCTCGTTCAACTGTAAATTTTGGACTTTCCCCGTGCTTGGTAGATCAAAGTTCAGCTTTTATCTTGCCCACATTGCCTTGTGTTCCAACTCAAGAGGCAGATGACAAGTTTTTCTAAAGACCAGAGCATATGAGGACATGCCAATTGGAGTTTTGAAAGTAGTCTTATATGCCCCCACAATGCTTCATCGAGCTTTGGTGACCAATCCTTCCTGGAGGCACTGACTACCTTTTCCAAGATAGTGTTGATCTTTCTGTTAGAAATTTCTGCCTGGTTTGTGGGTGATATGCAGTTACAACTCTATGGCTGACATTAAACTTGTTCAACAGGTTGGTGATGATGCGATTGATAAAATGTGAGCCTTCATTGCTGATTAAGGCACAGGGCGTTCCATATCGGATGAAGATATTTTTCTTAAGGAATTTTTCCATCGTGGCCGCATCGTTCTTAGCACATGCGATGGTCTCAACCCACTTCGATACATAGTCAACCGCGACCAGAATGTATTGATGACCTTCTAAAGGCGGAAATGGGCCTATAAAGTCGATTCTCCATACATCAAATAATTCAATTTCCAAGATTGAAGTCAAAGTCATTTCGTTCCTTTTGGACATGTTCCCCGCTCTCTGGCATCTATCGCAATGCACAATGTGGGCATGGGCGTCCTTAAGCAGTGTTGGCCAAAAATAGCCACTCTGTCGGACTTTTGCGATGGTCCGCTGCGCCCAAAAATGTCTTTCATAAGGAGACTCATGAAAAAGCTCCAAAATGTGCTTGGCCTCATGCTCAGGAACGCATCGATACAAAATATGATCAGGTCCAAGTCGATACAAGAAGGGGTCATCCCAGAAATAAAATTTGACTTCATGTCTCAGCTTCTTCTTCTACTGGTATGAGTAGTCTTCTGGTACTTGGCCGCAAACTATAAAGTTTACAATGTCCGCATACCATGGAACATTAACGCATACCAACATCAGTAGCTCATCAGGGAATCTTTCTTCAATGTCTTTTTCTTTCTTCTGAACCTTGCAATTTTCTAGCCGAGACAAATGATCTGTGACTTGGTTCTCAGTGCCCTTTCGATCTTTAATCTCTAGGTCAAACTCTTGCAGGAGTAATACCCACCTTATCAGTCTCGGTTTTGCATCCTTCTTCGACATAAGGTATTTGATCGCAGAATGATCGGTATACACCACAAAATTTGTTCCAATTAAGTACTGTCGAAATTTCTCCAACGTAAATACCACTGCAAGCATTTTTTTTTCCGTGGTTGTATAATTTTCCTGCGCATCATTCAATGTTTTTTCGGCATAATAGATAGGATGCAAAACCTTATCTTTGTGCTGACTCAAGACTGCACCCGCTGCATATCCACTGGCATCACAAATCAATGCAAACGGTTGCGTCCAATCTAGCGCAATCAAAATAGGTGCGGTGATGAGCGCATTTTTCAGCGTGTGGAATGCTTCGGCGCATGCATCATTAAAGTCATATTCGCGATAAATCTCGAGGAGCGCACATAGGGGTCTTGCAATCTGAGAAAAGTTGCGGATGAATCTTCGATAAAAACCCGCATGTCCTAGAAAACTCCTAAGTGTTTTCACATTTACTGGTGGTGGTAACTTGGAAATTGCATCAATTTTCGCTTGATCAACTTCCAATCCTACCTTTGATATCTTGTGACCTAGCACGATTCTTTCTTCAACCATGAAATGGAATTTCTCCCAGTTCAGAACAAGATTCGTTTCAATGCATCTCTTAAAGACTTTTCAAGATTTGATAAACATGAGTCATAAGTGTTGCCAAAAACTGAAAAATCATCCATAAATACCTCGACTGACTCCTTCAAGAAATCTGAAAATATTGCCATCATACACCTTTGGAAGGTACTTGGTGCATTACAGAGTCCAAATGGCATACGACGGAATGCAAATGTGCCGAATGGGGACGTGAAAGTTGTCTTATCTTGATCTTCCAGCACAATCGCAATTTGGTTATACCCTGAGTAGACATCAAGAAAACAAAATAATTCATTCCCAACAAGTCGATCTAACATTTGATCAATAAACAGGAGTGGAAAGTGGTCCTTCTTTGTGGCCAGATTTAATTTGTAGTAATCCATATAGATTCTCCACCCCGTGGTTGTCCTTGTAGGAATTAACTCATTTCTGCTGTTGGTGACGACTGTCATACCCCCTTTCTTTGGAACGCATTGCACTAGTCTTACCCAGCTGCTGTCAGATATAGGGTAAATGATGCCTGCATCAAGCCACTTCACTATCTCTTTCTTCACAACTTCCCTCATGGCTGGGTTCAAACGGCATAGCCTCTCTATAGATCCTGTTTTTCCTTCTTCAAGACGAATCTTATGCATGCAATACGAGGGACCGATCCCTCGAATATCCACTAAGGTCCATCCCAAGGCTTTTGCATTGTTTTTCGGGATTTGGATAAGTACTTCCTCCTTTTCTTTGCTCAGCGAGGTAGATATAATACCTGTAAAGTGTTATTGCCTCCTAAATAAACATATTTGATGTGCACTGGCAATGGTTTCAACTCTAACATGGGTGGTTCTTCTAAAGATGGCTTAGTACGTTGCGTTGTTCATTCAGTTAACTTGATTGTTTCAAAATCATACTCAATTTGTATTGCGGCGCAATTTTCCTCCCATATTGCACCGATCCCCAAATCTTCTTCCTCTGATTCTTCTTGAGGCTCGTGCCACTGTTCTTCCTGTAGTTCTCTAACATATTGACAATTTTCCATATCAATTGGGTATTTCAATGCATTGAGAACGTTGAACTTAACTTGCTGATCGTCGACCCTTATGGTAAGTTCTCCTTTCTGTACATCGATCAGTGCTCGCCCTGTTACGGGAAATGGGCGACCCAAGATGATAGGTACCTCAATGTTAGCTTCATAATCTAATATGATAAAGTCCGCAGAGAAGATGAACTTATCAACTTGCATAAGTACATCCTCTATTTTGCCCTTTGGATGCATTATTGATCTATCGGCCAACTGCAACGTAATTGTGGCTGGTCTTGCGTTGCAGATATTTAATTCTTAAAGATTGACAAGGGCATTAGGTTTATACTTGCCCCTAAATCATACAACACATTTCCAATTTCTTTTCCCCCTATTGAGCATGGCAATGTGAAACTCCCGGGATCTTTCATTTTAGTGGGGATGTTGTTCTAAAAAACTACACTCATATGTTAATGCGACTGTTTCATTCTCCCCGATCTTCCTCTTGTTGGCAAGTATGTCCTTGAGGAATTTCACATAGCTCAGCATTTGTTCAAAAGCTTCTATTAAGGGAATGTTGATATGTAATTGTCGAAGAACATCCAGGAACCTCTTGTTTACTATCATCTTTCTTTCTCAGCCTGGATGGAAAAGGTGGAGGACCCCGCCGTACTTCTTGTTCAATTGGCTGTTCATTGAGGTCCTGTGCTTACTGTGTTTTAGGAGCTGGAGGTTGCGATGATTTTGAATTTAAGTCTTTCTGAGATTCACTCCTTGTAGAAGTATTTCCTTTTGAACTGGTAATTTGGTTGTTTGTGGTTGATTGGTCATCATTAATAATTATTTCTACTGGCTTTTCTACTAAATCCGGTACGGGTGGCACGAGAATTGTTGTTTTGCCACTTCTCAATGTCACTGCTTGATATTTTTCTTTACCATGTGGTCCCGATGCTCTCGAGTTGCTAGGCAGCATACCAGGCGCTTTATTCTTAAGTCTGATCGTAAGCTGCTCAATCTGTACCTCTAAATTTCTAAGGGAGGAAGCTTACGATTGCTTGATTGCCTCGTTCTTCTCAATAAACTGTTTCAATAATGTTTCCAAAGACGAGGTACTACAAGAGGTGTCGGAAGAGAATAGTTGGTCGTAGGGTTGTACACTCTGAACATTACCTTGGTTATGATTCTGATTAATTAAAACTAGAGGATTGCCTCGATTCCCATGATGACTGTTCTAATGATTACCTTGGCCCACCTAGTTGTGATTCCCACCCCAACTGAAAGTTGGGTGATTCCGCCAACCAGGGTTGTAGGTGTTGACGAATGATTCGTTGTGAATAGAGTATACGGATTGTTGATTCAACAGGCAGACTTCCACTGAGTGTCCCTCTCCACATTCAACACAATTTCACGAAATACGATCTAAGATGATCTTTTCTCCTGCATACGTCTTGACCATTAACCGTCCTGCTGCGGAGGCATCAGTAACTGCTTGCGTTGATCAATCCAAGCCATTATAAAAAGTCTCCATCAGAACGCAATCGGGAATCTCGATGTGCGGATAGTTCTTCACTAATTGTCTAAATCACACCCAGGTGGTGCTCAAAGTTTCATAACCCTTCTGTTCGAAATTCAACACATCCCTCCGTCTCTTTGTGTTGATTGCCGGAGGGAAGAATTTCTTCATGAACCGTTCCACCAACTGGTCCTGTGACGTTATTTAATTTGGCTCCAACGAATGAGCCCACCTCTTTGCCTCATCCCTCAGTGTGTATAGGAAGAGGTAAAGTCTAATACCTTCAGGGGTGACGCCAAGGACGTAGAGATTGGGCACCGCATAATTCCTCGTGAGGATATTGCGGTCAGCAGCAAGAAATACAAGCTCTTGCACTGGCCGATTTGCCCGTTGATTTCCTTCAGGCCCCTCGTTATTTGCCATATTGACTCTTCATCCCCTAGCCCTATTCTGGCGTGCCCTAGCGCGAAAAGTATGCTCGATCTCTGGGTCAGCTTCGAATTGTGGATCAGTTCCAGTACTCATAAACCGTCAGCTTGTTCTTCGCGTTAAACAGACAGTACAAAGTGATCTGTCCGGCAAAATACCACAAAGGTATTCAACACTAACCATTACCAATCCCCGACAACTGCGCCATAAACTTGTTGATAATACTTTAGTCTTTAAGCATGTGGACAAATATGAATGTTAATGAATGAACAAGTCCAGATCCCTAGCAACGACACCATAAACTTGTTGACGGTATTTTATATGAGAATGTCCTTTTATCTTTATCTAACTCTAACGCATGTCTTGTGAATGAAATGAATGATGTGCTATATGCGCTAAAGTATTTTGTGATAAAGATAGTTTATTGCGATACTACGTCTAAGTATATGCGTTGTTAATGATATGCTCATAATATGCGATGAAGTAGTGCGTGTCACAAGTTTCCTTGCACTGAAACCAAGTATAATTCCAACGCAAGTTTCTCAAAATGATCCGAGGTTGAACACGAAGATTGTTTTCATTAATGCGATACTTATGTGATACATGCGACCGGTTTTAATAATGAATAGAGAATGTTGATTTATACAGAAATGTAGATTGCGATGGAAGTAAAAATGCGTTGATTAAGTAAAATAAAAATGCGTTGATGAAGTCTTAATCTACTATGATACATGATACAAGATATATGATACTTGATACTGAGGTCGAGAACTGACTGTGAAGTTGTACAAAGTATAGATGTATACGATGGCAAGTCTTATGAATTGAAGCAAAAGGTGAAAGAGTACAGAGTAAAAATATCGTAAGTTTGTTAATTGTGTTAAGGATGCAACAAGGTTCCGCTTTCCCTTGGCGTACACCTCTCGGTGATCGGCCGCGTTACTATATCTCTATGTGAAACAGGTATGAATGTGATGAACGAAAGGTTGTTTCCATCTTTAGAAATACTTCTCGCTTTAGTTAACGCATTCTTCCAACATTCTCTCGATAGGCGGAATAACATCTTCACTTCTGCTCTCACGGGTGAAGATGTCGTTGAGCATGCTTTAGCTAAACTTAATTAATTACTTAACACAAATTAACTCACTCGCTTAATTCTTGCTTTTCACTACGGGGATTAAGAACACATCATGGAGAAAGTGAATGATCAATGTATGGAAAGAGACAAAGAGATGATAATGGTGACGATGATCACATTTAATTCTAAAATTAAGCGTTTGATACATGTCGTGAATGAAGGATTAAAGAAGATGAATACAAATGATGAAATAAAGGATAGAAACAAATACAGAAAGAGTGTCAACGTCTTGAAACAGATCCCGATCAGAGATTTGTGCTTGTCGGCGTGTGGATATGGTGGAAAGGAAAGCTTCCATCTCAAGCTTGCTTTCCCGATAGAATTGAACTTTTCACAAAGCTTCGACTTCGGGAATTGGAAGAATTTGCTGCTCAGAGACTCACCTCTCGGCCTTGTCTCGTGGTTCTCTTGGATTTACTCTAGATAGTCGCTTCAGACTAGCATCTCTCACATAACCAATATATGCACGTCTCCCTGTATATCTTTCAGTGAATTTGAAGAAGTTATTTATAGGTGAGGCTTTGGCTCTTTGCATTTTTGGTCCCTACTGTATAGTTATGGTAGTTCCTGAAATGGCGGAATGGAAAATCCCTTATGTTACGCAATCAATCCGTCAGAAATGCACAACTGAAAGATGTACACTTGTCAGATTCTTTCGCAAATGCATTGCTCTCCACATCTTTGATCTATCGCCGCATGCGGTGTTATTTTTTATTACCACATGCGGTTGAAATTGCGTTAATTGCTAAAGCTCTTGATCGATTGTCGCATGCACCGTCATTGTGTTGATCATCTTTTCGTTCTTGATTGATGGGCGTAATGCAATGTAGATGCGTTGTTTATTTTGTCTTTGAGCCATGAACGCATGCGGTGACTAATTTCCTGCAAAACAGAAACTTAAATATTCTATTCTACCATCGCAATGGTGTTAGTGGGTGTATTTACGACATTTCATAATTTTTTCATTTCTTAGCCAATTTGTATACTATCGATTCAACTTTTCTTTATTTTTACCACAATATCTAAATAAAACAGTATAAATAAATTATATTTCTACAAGTTATCAAATACAAAGGTTTCATTATGGTAGTGCCTTTTTTAGGCTACTGTGTTTTTAGTGTGTTCGAGATCATGGGAGATCATTGAGTTCGTGACCAAAAAAGAGTTATACGGAGAGCCAAGTCTTCAAGAGTAAGTATTACTCAATCCTTTTTCTTCTCTTTTTCTAGTTAAAGCATCTTGTCTAAATGTGTATGTATAGTTTTTATCCTCTATAGTTTTGTGTTTCTGTAAAAATAAAAATGGGCTACAATCCACTTTCGCGTCGGATGTTTGCGCATCCTTCAATTGGTATTAGATCGCGGTTTTTTTTAGTCTCAATTTTCACTTTTCCTTAATTAAATACATGGTTATGCTGGGATTGTTTCTATTCTGCATTTATGTATGATGAATGTGGGTTTACGAATTTTGAATGTTTTTAGGATTGGTTTGTGTAGAATTATACTGCTTATTTGGTATATAAGGGCCTATTGTTTTAGGCACAAATTTTCTATCAAGTCTGTAATTTTTAAAGTCTAAGTCATTTGTGGATTTTTCTGGTGTCAATCTGGAGAAAAACGCACTGTACAGAAGCCTTTCTGTACAACAATGTCATGGTGCTATACCCTAGCGTTGCTGCACTCCCACACGACGTAAACGGAAAGGAGTTTTTATAGTGTCGTGGCGCTTCGATCGTGTTAATGCGCACAGAGACGGGTTCAGCGAGCGGTATGCAATTTAGGCTGTCCAGCTCCTCCAACTATCCAACTGAAGGATCTCATACCAAAAGTTCCATGAGCGTGTTTAGATCGCTCCGATTTTACAGTGACTAAAATACAAAAGATATACATTCAACACAAACAGTTATGCACATAAATCTAATTATCGGCATGCTCAGAATACAATAAATAACAGGGAAAGGGTTTCATACCAGTTGAAGATTCTCTTCGAACTTCTGAACCCTAAGCAGTGGATCCCTCCAACAGATATACCAACACCCGACGGGAACGTCGACTACAACAACACGATCAACACGAACATGAACGCTGTAGCGGGGACAACACCACCACTCATGAACCCCAGGTATTCTCGGAGTGAAAACCCAAAGAGTGGGCTTTGGTGAGTTTGGTAAAGGACGGAGAACAACGATTCGTGTAGACGATAAGCAAGTGGGAGATAATAAGGCTTACGTATGCGTGAGTGCTTATTGTATAGAAGAGCTACACGATCGTGTAGGAAAAACTGAACGATTCGTTTAGGAAAAACGTATACGATCGTTTAGAGAAATTGTATGAGGTAGATGATCGTTTAGTACGAAAGAGCTACTATGGTATAGACTCTCTGGCGATCGTTTTCACGAATTCTTTGGGCGATCGAAAAATATACTGAATGCACCGCTCTCAAAATTAAAACCTCTTTTCATTTTTAATCCGTCGATTACACATAACCAACGCTGCCGCCCCCCTCTCCACACTTCCGAATGTGGAAAATTTGGTTAATTATCATATAATTAATCAAGTAATTAATTAATAAATATAATCATATTATATTTATATCCTATAGATTGATATCTATATCTACTATAGTATTTTCTCTCTACTTTGATATAAATCAATTTATATTCATTTCCTTCCAAAATAATGTATCTCATACATTTAGCCAATTATATCATACATAATTAACTAGTCCAATTATATCATATATAATTGAACTTCCTCTTGTCAATTTGAACATTTCAAATTAACCCAAACACTGGTTCTCGACTTTATCCAAGCTACCCAGGGGACCTAATGGACCTGTGGCTCAAAGCTCCAATGGTACGTGAATAGCTGACTAAACTCTTTAGCCACGAGATCCACCATCTGTTAACTGTCAGTGATTCCACTAAAGACCAACAGCTGAACTCTTCTTACCATAGATATATTCTGTGTCCATTGGATATAACCAATCATGAGTACGACAACCCTTCACATATGCTCACAAGTACAGCTGGACCAATTTACCGTTTTGCCCCTGTAGTTACATCTCGCTTCTTAAGTGCCACTGATTCCTCTAATGAACACTACAACATAGTCCACTATGTGTGAACACCTCTCGGGCCAAGAGAAGGTGTGTGGCGCCACATCGTTCAAGCCCCAGAATCAACCCTTAAAGAAGCCATCTATCTACTTACCCCTGCCTTGAGGAAGGAGTGAATTCCATCTTGTGTAGTTAAATTCCCAGCTCCCAAATTAGATGAATCCCTAAAATGGTAGGTTTGAATCGACGACCTGGCCACTCGCACCCATACAAATCAAAGGATCGCCCTCCATGGCAAGAGTTCTCAACTCATTTAGGATTGAGGTCATGTTACCTATGGTCATCCTAGTGAAGTGAAGTCTCTGCCATGAACGGAGTTATATAACGAGACGTTAATACTTCGTGGTCAAGTCTTATACATTGTATAGGACGCCCCCGCTCGCATGTCTCTAACACGAATGATCAGGATCAGACCATCTGTGACATGTCACAACACTTGTGACCATTCCACAAAGCGGGCCGCATCCGTAGCGTTACTAGGATAAGGTTTCCTCCTTTATCCATTTATTATAGACCATTTTGGTTATCACTCAAGACATGATCCACTTGTATGTCACCACATACATGCTTAAGTCACATACAGATAACCAAGGATTTTATGTTTAATGGTTTATGGTATAGCAAATAAAACAATTAACCGAGCAAAAAATAATGTGTGAAGTAAATATCTCATATTAACAGCACAAGTGTTTGTACATACTGTTTACAAACTACAGGACACACGACTTTAGGGCATCAACCCCAACAATCTCTCACTTGTCCTAAAGCGAAGTGGGGTGTACAAAAAAACTTAGTAGAAAATAATAAACTAGAGCATAAAAGCCCAGTACAAGAAAATCTCCCACTTGCCCTAGTCCAGCTGCGGGTGATCCTGTAGACCCATGCTCCGTAGGTGACCCTCAAACACTGTAGCCATGAGAGCCTTTGTAAACGAGTCAGCAACATTGTGCTTCGAAGCGATCTGCGTGACAATCACGTCCCCTCGATGCACTATCTCGCAGATCAGATGATACTTCCGCTCTATGTGTTTGTCGTGTCGGTGACTTCTTAGCTCCTTGGAGTTTGCCACTGCCCCACTCTTACCATAATAGAGAGTAATGGGCCTAGACATATCTGGAAAAACTTCCAGGTCTGTCAAGAACTTCCTGAGCCAGACGGCTTCCTTAGCAGCTTCCCAAGCCGCTACATACTCCGCCTCCATAGTGGAGTCAGCGATGCACCCCTGCTTAGTATTTCACCATACTACAGCTCCTCCATTAAGAGTAAAGACTGACCCTGATGTGGACCTGCGAGAGTTCTTATTAGTCTGAAAGTCATAATCCATGTATCCTGTAAGGATCAAATCCCTTGAACCATACACGAGCATGTAGTCTCTCGTTCTCTGAATATACTTGAGGATGTTCTTTACTGCGGTCCAGTCACCCTGGCCTAGGTTAGTGATAACGGGTAGAAATGCACGTTATCATAGTGCTAAATTTTTAAACAATGCTGGCTTGCATTGATAAAACATGTTAAATTGCTTCAGAAAAGCATCAAATTCGTAATATTGCAGTCACATGCGTTCATCGCATATGAACATTTAATTTTTGTATTTTTATGCAAAATATGCATTGACGCAAGGCGAAAATTGCGATCATAGGAAGTCTTGGTCGAGCGTAGCATTACCGCAAGGCTTTGGGGTGATCGTGTTCGCAAAGGACAAAGAGGATTCAGATTGACTTTAACATGGCAACAGGCGAGAAAGTCACCTCATAGTCGACTCCCTCGACCTGGATATAACCCTTTGCCACAAATCGAGTCTTGAAGGTCTGTACCTTCCCATCACCACCCCG
>NC_052350.1:31277967-31307606 GCF_009727055.1 Benincasa hispida
AGTTGTGCTCAAGAAAGATTTGCACAACTTGGTCGGCACAACATGGTGGGTGCATCTGGATGAAAGACTAATTAATCGCTCTGGGATAGAAAGCTGACGACAGTGAATTCGAATTAAGTTGACAGCCGCTAACGATAACTAGTACATTCAGCTTTCAGTGACAAATATTCGGCGCATCAGTCAGGGAATTAAAGTCATCCATCTGTGAAATCATGAGAGAGAAGCCGCCGTTCACCCTGGATGTTCTTTAGATACCCAAGGTAACCTTCAGAAAAGGGGTTAAAAAATTCATACGTTTGGATCGCACGTCTTTGTTCATATTTTTTTTTTTCGTATAGGCGGAGCAAGAGCAGAGTGGTGACACCGGAGATCGCTCAGGGCAACTCGAGAGAGAAACTTGAGGCGTAGAAGTAGAGAGCGGGCCGACCCTCGCGAGAGCGAGATTATTTTTTGAACACGAGTAGAAAGACAGTTTAAAAGCCTAGGAAGCAAGAGATTACTACAGGCTCTTTATTCTATACTTGCATTGTTATTTTGTACTTCATCTTTATATTTATACAATGGAAGTTCTTATTCTACATCTATTCCTCTCTTAGTATGCATGAGTAGCTAAACTAGTCGGATGTTGAGAAGAACTAAGCATGACTAGGAAGTTCATTGCTTGCGATTATCTTATGTTATGCTGTGCCAAACATCCCTTTAGGGCTACTCGAGAGAGAGTCTAAAGAAAGAACCTACGATTCAGAGAGCTAGGTTAGAATCTAGACTCAGAGAAAACAGGATTAGAATTGCATAAACAAGAAATAGGGACTTAGAAATAAGCTCTGTTTGCCAACCTGCATGCATGCATCCTAGAGATAGGTATGATATTATGTGGTTGCCTATTGTGTGTTGTGTCATGTTGTTATCGCATAAATAAGAATAGAGGCTTATGTGTAGGTCCTATAGACTTATCGCATATATCGCATGCGTTCTAGCCTTAGAAGCCGTGGCATTCGCACCGATAGGTGGTTTACTGTTGTATGCATGTTGCATGATCGCATAGCATGAACGCATACTAGGAGTGTTAGTCGAAACGTTTCTCAACCCATTCACCGCATATTTCATCGTATCTCCCGTTTTATCAACTCTTTTCAACTTCGCTGCATTTTTTATTTTGATTAACGCAAACAACAATCTTAACAACTATTGATTTATGTGGTTACCGGAAAGTTTTCCTAAAAATTACCAATGCAACCTGTTTTCACAAGTCCCTGAGTTCGACCCTGACTACCAAGAAACTCAGTGGAGTTAACACGTGATTCTGCTGAGGAAACTGATGTGCTCAACGCAATTACACCATTGCATATCATCCATAATTCACCTCATAAAATAACGCATAGTTAGACTGATACCTACTGACTATGCCCACAACGTAACAGATGTCTGGACGAGCATAGAGCATCACGTACATAAACTGCCAACGACAGACGCATATGGGACCCGTCTTATCTCCTCAACCTCTTGAGAGTCTTAGGACACATTCCTTAGACAAAGTGACTCCATGTTGGAACCTAGTAGGCCCCTCTTGGAGTCCTGCATCGAGTACTTGAGCAACATCTTGTCAATATACGATGCCTGAGACAGTGCTAGCACTTCGTTCTTACGATCTTGAAAGATCTGTATACCTAGAACAAACTGAGCCTCTCCCAATCTTTCATTTGGAATTGGGTCGCTAGCTAGTTTTTACTACAGTCAGCAGACCTATATCATTCCCAATGAGTAGGTGGCACCCCGTTTGTGCTTGTAAATCCATTTACAGCCTATAAGGCGAATCTCATCAAGCTGATCTACAAGATCCTATATTGAGTTGAACTACATTGACTCCATCTCGAGATCCATGGCCTTGACCCATTCATCCCCGTCAACATTCCCTATTTCCTTCTTATAAGACACCGGATCCTCAACGTCACCATCTGCCACCATAGCAAGGATTTTCATGAAACCCAGATAGCGAACGGGTGGGTTCGTAACCCTCCCACTACGTTGAGGTTCCCTCAACTCTTGAGGTGGAATTGACCTACTAGATGAACTCCTATCAACAACTCTTGTTGATGTAGCAGGCTCTTCAATAACTCTTGTTGAAGTTTCAGTAGTTTCATTGGAAAGCTCACACAACACGACTTTGCTTCGTGGAATGTGCTCCCTTATATGATCCTCCTCCAGGAAAGTAGCGTTTGTTGAAACAAACACCCTATTTTCCGTCGGACAGGGTGCATCAGTTTATTTTGCTAAAATGATTGATTGTCTAACTGGGTAATGCATGTATAACTAATATACATAAATTATGCAATTTCATAATGACAACCGCTACATAAAATTTACTTGCCGCTGAAAAACTTAACAACAATAACTATGCTACATGAAAAAATACTATCAATACAGTGTTTATCATCGCTGACTTATGATTCATTATCGTTGAGGAGTGTCTTCAAGTCCCACCTACTAATCCACTCGAACTTTAGTCTTATTGCTTGAAATTTTCTTCTTTGTCTCGTTTTCATTTGTTTTTCCTACTAAAAGGTCGTAGGGATTTGGAGCTCAATCTAGCCAAAAGCCAAATCATGGAGTTGAGGACCAAGCTTCAGTACAAGCATACGGATTGACAAAAGCTTGACAACTTTTGCATATGAAAATTTTAGATAATCAATGGTTAGTTTTAAAATAGATTATTCTATTGTGTCGTAAGCTACTCTTTATAAGTTTCATGCATGACTTCTCTTCAACACATACACTCAATCTAGCCAAAAGCCAAATCGTGTTCTTCTTAGTTTTTTGTGTGTGTATGTATAGAATGTCAATCCTTTGAACCCTTGATATTATAGGTTTCTTGAATCAAAGGGGAAACTTGTGATATCTCTGTTTTTTAACTTTGTATATGGTTCTCTATAGTTGATTGCAGTATTTTTTCCCACATTTGTGTTCTACATTTTTAGTTTTGCATCATATTCAATTGTACTCTATTTTTTAGAAAAATGTTGCCCCATTTGATGAATGAGTTTTAAGATGAATTTGATGGTAAATATGGTTTCCTTTTAGTAAGCAAGGATAAGAGATTTGGAAATTTTTGGACGTGAATATTAAAGGGTGCATCACTTTAAGAAGTGAAGAATAAAGGATACTTATTTGTCTTAAGGAAACTAGAAAGTGAAGGTTGTCATTTTTTTTTGCCATTTGTCACAATGTAATTTGGATAATGTGGTGACCCTACAAAAAAAAAATGTTTATTTATATATGTGGAGTGTTGTATTGATTGAAGCATTCCATAACAAGCAATAGTTATACTAATTAATATTTATTTTGATATAAATGTACTTGAATATAATATTAAAGCTTTATATGATTACAATTGATTTTATAGTTACATTTGTAATAATATGTTACGGGTATAAAGTGTTACATCAATGATATACAACTTCATCAAAATCGACTATCACGACGAGATAAAAATGTATTATAATTTTTATAGAATTTTTCTTTTACTATGATAAAAAATTGCTATCAAAATTCAATAATAGCATTTTCCTATTGCTATGAAAAGTTTTCATAATATTAAAATTATGCAATAAAAAAAGTACTTTTTATAGCTTTTTTCGTAATATTGAAAAGAAGCTATAGAAAGTCAGAGACTTTTAATAACATTGGCGACAACAACATCTTCAAAATGCTATAGAAAGGCTTTTATAACATTTTCTACTGTTATAAAAATTGCTATAGAAAGTCTTTTATAGCGTTTTTTTATCGCTATAAAACATGCTATAAAAGAAATTTTATAGCCTTTTTTCCAACGCTTTTTATGAAATGTTTTCATAACGTTGAATATATAGTATCAAAAGTTGATATTTTATAGCGTTTTTTATAGAGTTAAAAAAATGCTATGGAAAGTAGAGGACTTTCAATAGCATAGGCTATGCCAATATTCCGAAAACGCTATGAAAAGCCAACGATAACGTTTTTTTATGCTACCCTATGTGATATTTGTTATAGCGGCCCTTTTTTCCCTCTATCTGATAGGGTTTTCATGTTATTTTGTCTTCCACGTCCTTCATGCACCGACTCTTTTCACTTGGAAACTTGGTGATTCCTGTCTTCACCGATATTGGGTCTCTCTTTTTTGCTCTCTTTAGAGTGTTTTTCATTGGCCTTCTGCCCACAAACAAATTTTTGGGTTTTTACTCGTAAAATTATTTATGCATAATTTTTTAGTGGTTTTGATTTTCTTTTGGGAATATTTGTGGGTCTTTTGTGCAGACTACGATCTTTAACTGTTGTAGTTTATCAGATCATTTGTATGGCTCCTTTTGATTTTTGTTGTTTAGATCTTAGTTCTGGAGGTATGTGTTGATATGATTTAACTCCTTTTTGTTTTTGGGTTATTAAATTTTATGTTGCTATGTTGTAAGGTGTAGATCTTACAGCTGCACGATTTTGGATCAATTGTCTCAAGACTTCAAGAGTTTACTTTTGTGAACTTATTGTAGATTTCTTGGTAGGGAATAGGGATGATATTGGTAGTGTTATATTCTGATATGTTGCTTTGATTTCTAATATCAGACAAAAACTATGTGGTTTTATTAGGTAGAAAAATGATGATTTGATCTGTGTTCTAATAGATTTCTAATGTTTTCTTCGTGGTAATATTTATGTAACTATAATTGCATATTTTCATTGAAGTACGAATTTTGTGGTGTGTTTTATTGGGAGTACAATCACTCAAGTTGTGAACTTGATACGATGTTGTCTGGCAAGGATAAAAATGAGGTACTCTTATTTGTTTGACAATCAATATGTGCACTTTAGTGTCAGCATACCAATGTGAGTTTACCTGCTCCTACATTTACTGGGAGGTTAGTGAATGCAGGGACAGTGTCATTGATTAGGATCCGAATTGAATAGTTTGGTTTGAGTTGATCGATTTTTCTTAAACTTCAAACATATAATGTACAAAGAAGGAACAATAATCTCAGCCAAAGCAAACAAGAATGTGGAGATTCTATTGGATGAATACATTTTAATTAAAAATCGGCACAACAAAATCACTACGGAGTCAAACTAGCACATCATTTTTTTCCATCTAGAAATAAATTATTCTAATGTTATAAGCCTATTATACTCATTTGACACCCCAAGTTGTCTAATGAGTATGTTCGAGAGTTTGAACATGGTTCGAGTTGTCTTGAATATGGCAAAAGGAAATCTACTCTGAAAAGAAATGGAATGGTTGAATTTTTTTTTTTTTTTTAAAAAAGGAAATTTGTCCTTTGATATTTGGTCTTGAAAATATGTAAATAAAAAAAAAAGTTACTAATTGTGTAATTAGAATAAGAATATTTGGTCTTGAAAATATGTATTTAATTTAACTAAGTTCTTAACTTTTACCATTTGACACAGTTATTAATTTTTATTTTTGATCCTTTACGCGCCACGTAGACAGCCCCTTTCTTCATCTTCTTCGTCGCGAACACGGATCAGCGCCGGTACCATCGACGTCCAACCACCGCCGCGCCGTTATTCTCAGACACGGACGGAGACGCTCCGCCAGCCGTGCGTCCTCAAATTTGTCGCGCCGCCGCCAACGGATCTCCACAGCCACTGCCGGTATTGTTTGGTTAAGTGTTTTAGTGTTATTTTTTGGTAGATTCTATATTACCCATTAAAAATTGGACCTAAAATATCTTTACCCATGATGTTTCAGGTCTAGATTCAAGGTTTGGAAGTGTTTAAAGCCGCTTTTCATTAAGGTTAACTCCATCTGGGAAAGAAACTTCAAAAAATATTAAGGATTTATTGAAGGTGGAGTTTGTAGAAGATCATTCCAATGAAATCTCCGAACTGATATGTGTTGGTTGCGGGATGATTAACCTATCCAAAAAGCACTCATGATCGACGATTATCACAGGCTTGGGACTCGAGGAATCCTTAATATTTGTGTGTTTTTTAATTTCAATCAGAGTTAACATTATTATTTCTTATTCTTTATTGGTTCATTCGTTGATTAGTTACAAGTAAAGAGAGTATAAGTAAGGCCTCTTTTTAATTAATCTTAGATTGTTTTCCTAACATTTACAAACAAAACAGTGCATCAAAAACTATTGCTTTGTCTTGATGGGTTATTCTTTAAATAAACATTTGACTAAATAAATCTTTCCCTCTTATTTTAAAATATTTGGCTAAAAGACACTTTCAGTCCCTAAACTTTTATGAAAGTAACAATTTAATCTCTGAATTGTAGTATGTACTTTCAAATTTTTAACAAATATCAATTTTTATTATTTTACTATTTGCATTTTATAACAAGAGTATCGAGTCTCTAATTAGTTTATTATTTTATTTATTCAAAAAATCTGATTGAGGGACTAAACAATAATAGAATATAATACATTTCTTAATTACAAAATACATACTATGGGTGCATTAGATAGCATATTTCGAGCTAATTATTGGATAACAAAGGAATAAACCATAATAGCATGCATTATTACTTGGTAAACAAAAATATATTATTCAATTTCTCCGAAATTTAAATTCTTAATTTTTTTACTGAGTAAAAAAGTATTATTAAAGCAATATACTCACCGGTGATAACTTTGTGGATTATTATTATTATTATTATTATTATTATTATTATATAATAAATAATAGTTAAATCTAAAAATATTATTCAAATAAAATATTTAAATATGGAAAAAGGGGGTATGTCACTATGTTGAAATTTGAATTAACTGATAATCTAGTTTAGGTTTTAACTATAATTTTAAATCGACCATTTTTCTAAAACAAAATAAATAAAATAAAGATAAACTGTTAGTAATTAATAAAAAAAAAAAATCACTAAAAATGGGGGGGGAAGGAAAGAAAAAAGAAAGTGAAAAAAAAAACTCCCCTTCAACGATGCAAAAGATCCCGGTCAAATATGCTTTTAAAAAAACCAAAAAGAAGAAATTTCAAACTTAAAAGTGGTCAAGTAAAATATTAACTTAAAAGTGAAAAAGTACAATAAATGGTAGAGAAATGTATTAATTTAGTAGGTAGAAAACAAGCGTCAAAGGCTTGTTTATTCTTGCCTAAAGGGGTTTCAATGAAATAATGTGTTCTAATTTGTCCTTACATACATATCTTAGTTATTGGATCATGATGTTTTACATCTATAGTCTATATATCACATCCGTACATGAAAGGTCTGAAACACTTACTGTTGAAGTTAGGGATAAAATGTCATTCGAATCCAGAGTTAGCTAGTTCTCCCAAAAATGCATTGAGGGTAGACTGTTGGGATTGATGCCCTAAATCTCGTGATCTTGTAGTTTGTAATTGTATATAGATAAATATTTTATTTATTTAATAAAATAAGAGGTATTTCATTCGACATTTAGTTGTATTAACCCAAAATACAATAAACTAAGATCTGAGGTTATCTGTTGTAACTTAAACATGTATGTGGAGACATACAGATAGATCATGTTGAAGTGATAACCTAAACGGTCTGTAATAGATGGATAAGGATGGATACCTTATCGTGATAACACTACGGATACGACCTATTTTGTAGTTGTTACAATTGTTGTAAACTGCTACAAATGATTTGATCCTGATCATGCATGTAGACACATGTGAGCGAGAGTATCTTATACAAAGAGTTTGTATAAGATCGGACCATGAAATTAATAGTCTCTCTTTATAACACCATTGTTAGAAGAGATTTACATTTCACTAAGATGACTCTAGAAGACTTGGCCTGAATCCTATGAGTTGTGAACTCCTGCCTGTGAAGGCGGTCCTTTGATCTACATGGGTGAGAGTGACCAGGTTCGCCAACTCAATATACCTACCATTTTGAGGATTCGTCTGATTGAGAAGCTGGAAATACAGCTACACAAGAAGGAATTCACTCATCCCCTTCTATTACGGTAAGTAGAGATTGCTCCCTTAAAGACTGATTCTAGGGCTTGAACAAAGTGGCGCCACACCTTCTCTTGACCAGAAAGGGGTTCAATTATAGTTGAATTATAATTCATTGTTCATTAGAGGGATCATTGGTACTTAAGGAGTTATATGTAACTATAGAAACAAAATGGTAATTTTGATCCAGCTATACTTATGAGCAATTTGTGAAGGGTCAATGCACAATTGATTAGTTATGTATAGTGGACATAAAAATATATTTATAATACGAATACCGAGGACTCAATTGTGGTTGTGTCCGAGTTTTGGTTCGAGAAATTCTTGAAGAAGGTCTATAAGCTGTTCGCGATCGTTCGAGGGAGGATTCGTGAAGAAAGGTTCTTCAAAGGTGATATTTCTTGTTCTCTTTACTTGTAAAACATTCTGTAATTTATTTTAAATACATATCTATTGTATGTTTACTGTAAACTTAGTATTAGATAATTAATGGAATTTGGTCGATCATCTTCTGCTCAAGGTTCTCTTCACTAGTGTTCCTTCAGATACTAGACTATTCCTCTTTTCAAATTTGCATATATTTTTCATTAATGGTTTAAATTCAATTTCGATCGCTATACTTTATGATTATTTGTCTATTTATCCATAATTCTTAAAAAAAAAATCCATTTTACATAACCATAATACAAATTCTATATGTATATATATATATAAAGAATTGTTAATACAAAGTTATGATAATATTTAAAAAGATTATCAAGTGTAATGTTATTTGTAATTGTGTCTAAAAATATTCACAACCAAATAAACATTTTTAAAAAAAAACACTCAAAATTAAAGATGAGAAATTTTGAGAGTATTGAAATCCACATGGTTGAGAACTTAAACAACAATGGTAAAATAAGATTAATTCTTTATTTGATTTTATTTTTTTCATAGTATACCAAAACTAACTATTTCTTAAGCTCCTCATCTAGAATGTATTTGGAAAAATATCTTTTCTGTTTAAAGAATAATGTAATGTAGACTTTACACTTTTAAAATTGCGGCAGTTGCAACTTTAATAGAAAAATTTAAAAATTGGATGTGTATCCTAAGTTTTACTTTTTTGCAAATATGTCAAAAAAACTTCTATCTAAAAATTTGATTGCTATCTGATTTCTATGTAATTGACATGTGATTGATATGTGATTGTCACACCTGTAATTACAAAAACGTTGAAGTCATGACTTTAATTTCTTAAAATGTATTTGACATATGATGCAATTTTCCTTTTAAATCCTGGACTTACCTCGAACACATCCGAAATATAGATAAAGGACCTTACTAACAAATATGTGAAGCATTCATAGAATAACACATGGAATATTATGCAATACTAGACTTCATGATGTCAAAGACATGAAAGAGCAATTTTGTAAGAAGGAAAAATTGCAATACATTAAAATATAAATTATATTGCTTTATGGTTTATTTTAAATAATAGCATTGCAATTTTATGTTGAAACAATAAAGTTTTTCAATTTAAGAAATATCTTATAATTTAATTAGTCAACAAACATATACAATACATGTGAAATCTTATAATTCTAATTATATTTTGAAATGGTATTTCTTTTAACATACAATAATAAATATTATACAATTTTATTTTAGTTACCGTCAACTTTTAAAATTTAGATAATGTAACAATTTTTATTTTATGTTCTCATATTATCGTCTTTTTGTAAAAAAAAAAATGATATCCAGCACAAAGAGAGAAAATTTGTTCTTGTAATTAAATTATCGAATTAATAGGTTAACATTCTAGTACAATATTGTAATATATATAATGCTACTGTTATTATTTATCTACTCTGAAGTCACATGAAATGATGCATTATCTCGCCATATTAATTACTACTTTCGTTTAATTAAATCCTCTATTTTTTGTATTTTTTTTATTTTTTTAAGAATGTAAATAGTATTTATTTTATTTTTCTTTTACACGTACATCTCACATATACATTGGAAGAATCAATGCACCAATTCGATGTGTGTAACTATCTCCACCCCCAACAAATGCATCCAATTGACATCTATTGTATCCTATCTCAAAAAGTTGCATCCTGCCAACATCAACTGTATTTATTAGTCCTAAGATTTTATTTTTAAAATATAAAAAATTATTTTAAAGTCACATCCATTTCCTTTCAAATAGACACCTACACTCGAAAAATCATAACCACTCGATAAAGATTCTCTCTACATAGCTCATTTTGTAGTAGAGATTTAACAAACACTTTTAATTTCTTATCTATATTTAGATGTTATCTTCAAAGATTGTTTTCAAATTTCAAACAAGCACAACATATAGGTCTAAACTAATTGTTTTAAAAGCTGCTACCATTCTAAATTAGGTTAGGATCTAGGGGGATTTTTAAAAATAAAATATATATATATAACATTGATAAAAATGGATAGAAGTTTATTAATGTCTAGTAATATTTTTTTTACTATTTCTATAAATAGTTAAATAATTTGTCATTCTTTTTATCTTTGAAAATTTCTCCAACATCTATATATAAGAAAGACCTACTACGGAAATATTTATTTGTCACAAATAGACAAAAACCACTTTAGTAAAAGCTAGATGTGGATTCTTTATGGTCCTCTCTTCTTTGTTTTCTCTTGAAACACTACATGGATGGATTCTCACATGCAAACATCAATTTTAATTTACAGTACAAGAATTTTTATTTGTTTTGACGTTTTTTTTTTTCAAACCATCAATTTTCATTGATATAGACTAGTTTCTCCTGAAGTAATATTAATTCGTCGACTAAAATGAAGCAACACCTACGTTTTTTCTTTTACATATTTATGCCGACACAACTAGCCACTTATCCCGACACATAACATATCGCCTAGAGTTTTAAAGAAATATATTTTTCCTTTTCCCCCCATTTTCCTTCCCCCGTTTTTCCCTTCCCCTTTTTTCCTAATTCCCACTTTCTTTTCCCCCCATTTCCTTTCTCACTCTACTTTTCCACCATTTTCCTCCCACTCACCACCTCCCTCCCCCTCACGTTTTTTTTCTTCCACCTCCCTCATTCACTTTTTTCTTTGCAAGCTTGGAGATCTGGCGGCCACTCCTCCGATGCCGATAGCCGCACACTCCTCCAATGCCGATGTCACATGCTCCTCCAACTCCGATAGTTGCACGCTGTAAGTTTACCTATTGTGTTAACACAGTTTTATTTTTTTTTTTTTTTTTTTTTGATTAACATTGATTTTTCTTAAAAAAAAAAAAGTTCAATGGTGGGTATTAGAGTGTCATGGACTAAAATAAATATCTAATTGAAACTTCTAAATGCTACATTAGCTCATTTCCAACAACTTTTTTCTCCTCTTTTTCAAATGATTAAAATGAATGCATTAGAAAAGAAATGAAAAAAGAACACACTTTTTACATTACATTAGTGAGCTTTAACTAAAGGTAGTAACTTGTAGTTGAATATACTCTTTTTTCTCTATCTTACTTATATTTGTAGCATCAATTTTAAACCTTATCTTGTAATTATTGTTTTTTTTACAAATAGTTAAAAAAAAAAAAAAAAAAATTGAAGTACAATGTTGATTGTTAGAATTATGATATTCCATTATTATGTGATTTATGTTGATGGAAAAAATAGAAAGTAAGATTTATAAAGTTAGAGAGAGAAACTCAATTACTTATTTAACTAAATGTAAAAGGGTGTGTTTTGGAACTTAATTTGTTTATAGATTGTGGCTAGAGGGACTCCACGCGCATTTTCTAGAGTTCAAAAAGCTTGTTAAAAAATGTTGTATATAGAAAGCATGTCAAAAACTATTCTTGTGGACATGGAGTTACAAGATGAATTTTAATTGTTATCTAGTTTCTTTTGATAATATGTTTGTTATTCATACTTTTTAGGACCTTTTTAGGTTGCTTTAAGAGTTAAAGTGTCATTTGAGTACTTTTTAAGAGTTTTTTAGGTTGGCTTTGAGAGTAAAAAAGCTTCTTAGATATTATTTAGGAACTTTTAAGTTAGTTTTGAGAGTCAAAGTGACTTACAAAAACTTTTTAAATTTTTTTTAGAGTCAAAGTGTCACTTAGACAAAGAGTAGAAAATGTCTCAATTTCAACTATTGTTGTGGGTCAAAATCCTTTCTACAAGTGCAAAATGAATTAGTATGGTGCAAATTCATTGTTGTTTTATTTATTATCTCATTATACCTGACTAATAATTTTTTGTTGAATTATAGACAACAAAAAATTGTGAAGATATCGGCCCAGTGGAATTGTTTCACGAAAGTCACTTCACAGAGAATGATGAGTGAAATTTTATTATATTATACATGTGTAAATTTATATTAAATATATGTTTTTTAGTAGATTTAGGAACTTGTTACATTATTATGTGGATATCATGCAGCTATGGTGGCCAATATAGATACCTTTATTTCAGCATTCTTTATGTTTTAGGTGTGTTTAAGACAAGTTTGTAGTTTTATAGAAATTTTTTTTTTCTTTTGCTACTAAGTTTCAAGAGAAAAATTCTTTTAACTTATTTGGAGGGAGGGATTCCAAGACTTTTTAGGAACTTTTTTTAGCTTATTTATAGCTTTCGAGAGATGGACTATATATTTTAATTCAAACTAGATTCTCAATTGAATTGGCAGCAAAATCTTCTATAGCTTGAATGATAGCCCAATCAAAATATACAATAGCAATAGAAGTATCAAATGGAAACATTTGCAAATGTTGGATTCAACCATTGTTAGGCCTTCTTTTAATTAAATAACATTTGATTAAGCAGTTAAAGTCTATATTTATATATTATTTGTCCATTATAATCACTTAGTGGCCAAGGTCAAATTCTTTCACCTTTTTGTAAAGAAGAATATATAAAGTGGAGTGGCCAATATACAAAGTTTTTTCTTTCATTTTTTTTTAAAAAATAAAATCTTTTTCAGTTTCTGTATTAAACAAATATCATAGTGTATGAAGGTTTATAGAAAGGCCAAATGGCCAAGTGTTACGGGGCTAAAGCGCAGTATTGCGTATGACTCAAAATTTTTCCCTTGCAGCGTCAAGTTACCCTTGACCAACCCTCTTGTTTAGACCCAAATTTTTCCAACAGTTATTTACCCAACCCGCATGCACCCTAGAACGGGTTGTGCTTAGCTCACGTCTAAGAGAAGGGTAAAGAAGATACACGCTTTTGTGGAAATAACACTTTATTCAATAAAGTTATGAAAACCACAATTTACAGTGACACTGCTCATAAAACTACTCTAAAAATAATTTACAAAGGACAGAATTCACTCTTGAGCTCCCAACGCCAAAGTGAATGTTGTGTGTGGATGTACCTTGTCTTGACATTCCCAGACTTTATATTTATAGGTGGGAAAGAGCCTAAAAACATGGAGGTAGTGGGGGAGCCCAAGTGGGTCTAACTACCCACTACTCTTTTCTTTAGGGTCACTTAACATATTCCCCCACTTCCTTCTAGAAAGGGGATATATCCGCTACTTCCTCTTTTTAGCTTCCACATTCTCATTTACTATTGACATCACTACCCCAAGATGTAGGAATGCACACTAAGTAGATGTTTGTCCTTGAAATCCTCCTACTTTTGTATGCATTTTTTCACGTCCAACAGATGTCCAAAAAATCCGCTAGGTCGGGCCCCGCAGGGACCCACCCCGAACGGATGGAGAATGTGAACCCCGAATCCTAATTTCTCTACTTAAGTATGTTCCCTACTAAGACTAGTGTGGTGAGTAGGTTGATGTGGAAATTAGTGTGTAATGGTAGAGAAAAGAGTGGAGATTTGAAGAAAATAGGGAATTTGGAAGCTTAACATTGGGGAAAAATTTGGAAATTTGGTTAAGTATAAATTTTGTATGTTGATGCGTTGGAAGGGTGGTGTTGATGCATTAGAAGAATGGTTGGGGATGGCATGTGGCTGAAGGAAGAAAGATGGAGGTGATGCGTTGGAAGGCAGCCCATGCGTCGAGCAGCCTCGACCAACACCCCTGCCATGCGTCGAGCAGCCTCGGCCAACACCCTTGCCATGCGTGGAGTAGCCTTGGCCAGCACCTCTGCCATGCATCGAGCAGCCTCGGCTAGACACCCCTGCCATACGCCGAGCGGCCACGCCCGTGCGTTGAGCGCCCTGTCGAACGGCCACGCCCATGCACCAAAGCACCCGGTCAAACATCAAAACACCGCGCACAGCCCAGGCGGCCAAGCATGCCCATGTAGTTGAGCGAGCGAGCGATGGCTAGCCTATGCCACATGCCCATGCGTCGAAGCAGCATGCCCATGAGTCGAGCGGCCAACCTATGCAGCCCGCCCATGCGTTGATGGCCAGCACCATGCACCCATGCCAAGCAAACCGTGCGATGCTGCCTAGTGAGCCATGCGTCGAGGATGGACGGCCACCCTATGCGTTGGTGATGGTTAGCTCGTTGCGATGGCTAAATCAGATTGCGATGGCTAAGTTGAATTGTAATGGTAGTAAATTGGCTTACTATGTTTTGATGATAGGCTAGGCATTGAGTATGGACTATGTGTTGAACATCAAAGAGTTGGACGCATACAAAGGATGAGATCATCAGAAGAACATCATCAAAACCATGTGTCTTATTAGGAAGAAAGCCTTAAGCCTTAAGAATTTGAGGTGGTGGCATCAGATTGGAGGCTCATGTGTTGGCAACGTGGGAGGAAGACACTTAGCATGCGTTGATGGGGTGAGAAGGAGACACTTGAACATGCAGCCAAGTAGGTGATGTCAACTTTGAAGAAGGTTTGGACACCTATAAATAGAGCCAAAAGACTTCATTTTTAGATTACAATTCAAAAATACCGTAAAAAGAGTGGGAGAATTGAGCAAACCTTACGTTGGAGCCAAAATCCATGCGTTGGTCATAGTATTTCAAAGAGGACGCATTGGATAGTGAAGTCTAAAGAGGATGCATCAACTTGGGACGAGGAGTTCTACCAATTTACTCGTGTGTTTGGAGTGATTCCAAAGTCACCTGAAAGTTCTGAAAGTCTAGATTTCAGGGTAGGGCTGCCGGAGGAAAAGCTCGAAGGGATCGGGTTGGAAACTGAGAAGAGGACAGAAGGGTCAGGCTGTCAGATCAGTTTGGGCCAGTCTTGAAGATTTGATTTCGGCCAACCACAAGAATTATTGAACTAAATTTTAGGGTAAGCTTCCTGAACTAGATTTTTAGATATGTTTGTAGAAGGAAATATCTCAAAATAATGTTTAGAACTATGAGTAATCTAAGCTGTAATTTGAATCTGGATTCTAGGGGTGAAAAGGGAGCCCGAGGTAGAAAAGGGAGCTACTAGAGTGAAAAGCTCCTAAGCAATCAAGGTGAGTGGCTAAAACGTTTTGACTAAAATTTTTGCTTAAAATGTTTGATTACAACGTATTATAGAAAGCATGTTTTAAAGAAGATTATTCTCATGCTAGCTAGTTTTACAAAGTGATTTTCAAGAAAACCATGAGTTATGTTTTAAACGCATGCATGTGTGAGAAATTGTTGAAAAGCGATTTATATGTGTTAAATATACTCAGCATGTGTTACTACCTTTAAAGCCATGTTTTTATATGTGTTATACTTTACATGATTTAAAGAGAAAGTCATTTATGACTAGTTTTACTTAAAATGCAATACCGAAGGACATTTGAGAAGGTATCCGCCCAACTAGATACCGAAAGACTTTGAGAAGGTATCTATTGGTACTGAAGGACATTTGAGAAGGTACTAGGCCAATTAAATACTGAAGAACGTTTGAGAAGATATCTGTAAAGAAGTACCTAAGGTATGACGGTACTTAATATGGCCACATGCACGTAGGTAGTTAGAGTTAGAGATTGAGCAAAAGGGTTCTTTTTTGACTAGCAGTTGGTGTTGGGATTGTTTTATCCACAGTAAGGTTTATTCTCGACTGAGAAGCAGTTTTACTGTTTTATGATAAAACAGCTTTATATGTTTTATGCTTGGAAAATGTTTATACTGCAGTACAAGTACTGTAGAAGCTTATATTTCAGTTAAATTCTTTATTGAGATTTTGCATGAAAATCAATTATCTTTCTTAAGTCACTCACTGGGCGCAAGCTCACCCCGTTTTCAAATGTTTTCTTCTCTCCCCAGGTAGTGGTCAAATCCTCTGAAGATAGCTCTGCATCTGCTCTACCACTAAAGGATAAAGAGATTTGTAACCCGTCAGTTTAGGTGGTTACTGTTAATATTGTACACATGTTACTGTTGTTCATATAGGGACTAGGGTTTGTGGGTTTTGGAACTTGTGAATCTAGTGTTGTAATATATTATGTTTCTGAATTAATAAAAATTTTGGCCTAAAGATATTCCGCTGTATAAATGTTATATTTTGGTATCATAGTTATTCCGCAAGAGTTATTAGGCAGTAAATATCAGTCAAAGGGTTGATATCTGTTGTAGTCACGCCCTTCTCTAGGCTAAAAGGGTGGTCTGAGGCAGGGTGTGACAGGGAATCCTGAATATACGGGGAATGAGGGAGGGAGTGGGGAAATTTTTTTTCCCCGTTTACAATTCGGACGTTCCCCCGACCCCGCCTCACCCCAACTTTGTATATCAATTATAAATTTTTAAATATATTATATATATATATAATATATATTATATATATATATTATTGTAGACTTTATTAAGATAATTATGGATGTTTTAATTATTTAAGTTCAAGGACTTTATTACTTTAATTCTTTAAATGTTGTAATGTTTAAGATAGGATGTTCTAAATGTTGAATTTTAATTTTTACAAATTATGAGAATTTAGCATTTTTTAATTATATTTTTAAATTGCATGTGTTATTATTGTTTTAATTAGTAAAATTATTTCATTTAAATGAAAAATTCCATTGAAAATGTTTAAAGAATTGTAAAAAAAATATATTTAATGAAATTTAAAAAAAAGTATTAGAAAAAAAATAAAGGCGGGGAATTTTTTCTCCCGAGAACCTGATCCCGCGGAAAAATTCGTGGGGACGGGGAATGGAATAGGGGGCGGGGTTGGGACGGGAAGCTTCCCCATCTCCGCCCCACCCCGTGGACATCTCTACGTCCAACGCCATAGTCTTCACGCCTAGAGGAGTCTCCCAAACCTTTATTGTCTCGGGTGCACATGCCTTACTCGTGGCCGTTGAGTAAGTGTTCTTGAAATTAAGTTTGAATTAATTTTTCCGATTTAAGTAATTCAAACTTATTGATTACTTGATAAATATATTGGAACAACGATAAAGGGAAAAAAATCTTCTTGTGTTGGTTTTTCTTGACAATCTTTCATGGTGGTTCACAAATGGATAACAAAAAATAATATCTAAACCAAACCAAAGTATATTTAAATTATTATATGAATTTGGCTAAAATAAAAGATTTTAAAAATCGATGTCAAAAAAAATGTTAAAGTCTGAATTTTATGAAAATATCATAGTAATAGTAATAATAATAATTAATAATAATAATCCACCAAAAGTTATCACCGGTGAGTATATTGCTTTAATAATACTTTTTTACTCAGTAAAAAAATTAAGAATTTAAATTTCGGAGAAATTGAATAATATATTTTTGTTTACCAAGTAATAATGCATGCTATTATGGTTTATTCCTTTGTATCCAATAATTAGCTCGAAATATGCTATCTAATGCACCCATAGTATGTATTTTGTAATTAAGAAATGTATTATATTCTATTATTGTTTAGTCCCTCAATCAGATTTTTTGAATAAATAAAATAATAAACTAATTAGAGACTCGATACTCTTGTTATAAAATGCAAATAGTAAAATAATAAAAATTGATATTTGTTAAAATTTGAAAGTACATACTACAATTCAGAGATTAAATTGTTACTTTCATAAAAGTTTAGGGACTGAAAGTGTCTTTTAGCCAAATATTTTTAAAATAAGAGGAAAGATTTATTTAGTCAAATGTTTATTTAAAGAATAACCCATCAAGACAAAGCAATAGTTTTTTGATGCACTGTTTTGTTTGTAAATGTTAGGAAAACAAACTAAGATTAATTAAAAAGAGCCTTACTTATACTCTCTTTACTTGTAACTAATCAACGAATGAACCAATAAAGAATAAGAAATAATAATGTTAACTCTGATTTGAAATTAAAAAACACACAAATATTAAGGATTCCTCGAGTCCCAAGCCTGTGATAATCGTCGATCATGAGTGCTTTTTTGGATAGGTTAAATCATCCCGCAACCAACACATATCAAGTTTCGGAGATTTCATTGAATGATCTTCTTACAAACTCCACCTTCAATAAATCCTTAATATTTTTTTGAAGTTTCTTTCCCAGATGGAGTTAACCTTAATGAAAAGCGGCTTTAAACACTTCCAAACTTGAATCTAGACCTGAAACATCATGGTAAAGATATTTTAGGTCAATTTTTAATGGGTAATATAGAATCTACCAAAAAATAACACTAAAACACTTAACCAAAACAATACCGGCAGTGGCTGTGGAGATCCGTTGGCGGCGGGCGCGACAAATTTGAGGACGCACGGCTGGCGGAGCGTCTCCGTCCGTGTCTGAGAATAACGGCGCGGCGGTGGTTGGAACGTCGATGTACCGGCGCTGATCCGTGTTCGCGACGAAGAAGATGAAGAAAGGGGCTGTCTACGTGGCCGTAAAGGATCAAAAATAAAAATTAATAACTGTGTCAAATGGTAAAAGTTAAGAACTTAGTTAAATTAAATACATATTTTCAAGACCAAATATTCTATTTCTAATTACACAATTAGTAACTTTTTTTTTTATTTACATATTTTCAAGACCAAATATCAAAGGACAAATTTCCTTTTTTTTAAAAAAAAAAAAAATTCAACCATTCCATTTCTTTTCAGAGTAGATTTCCTTTTGCCATATTCAAGACAACTCGAACCATGTTCAAACTCTCGAACATACTCATTAGACAACTTGGGGTGTCAAATGAGTATATAGGCTTATAACATTAGAATAATTTATTTCTAGATGGAAAAAAATGATGTGCTAGTTTGACTCCGTAGTGATTTTGTTGTGCCGATTTTTAATTAAAATGTATTCATCCAATAGAATTTCCACATTCTTGTTGCTTTGGCTGAGATTATTGTTCCTTCTTTGTACATTATATGTTTGAAGTTTAAGAAAAATCGATCAACTCAAACCAAACTATTCAATTCGGATCCTAATCAATGACACTGTCCCTGCATTCACTAACCTCCCAGTAAATGTAGGAGCAGGTAAACTCACATTGGTATGCTGACACTAAAGTGCACATATTGATTGTCAAACAAATAAGAGTTACCTCATTTTTATCCTTGCCAGACAACATCGTATCAAGTTCACAACTTGAGTGATTGTACTCCCAATAAAACACACCACAAAATTCGTACTTCAATGAAAATATGCAATTATAGTTACATAAATATTACCACGAAGAAAACATTAGAAATCTATTAGAACACAGATCAAATCATCATTTTTCTACCTAATAAAACCACATAGTTTTTGTCTGATATTAGAAATCAAAGCAACATATCAGAATATAACACTACCAATATCATCCCTATTCCCTACCAAGAAATCTACAATAAGTTCACAAAAGTAAACTCTTGAAGTCTTGAGACAATTGATCCAAAATCGTGCAGCTGTAAGATCTACACCTTACAACATAGCAACATAAAATTTAATAACCCAAAAACAAAAAGGAGTTAAATCATATCAACACATACCTCCAGAACTAAGATCTAAAACAACAAAAATCAAAAGGAGCCATACAAAATGATCTGATAAACTACAACAGTTAAAGATCGTAGTCTGCAACAAAAGACCCACAAATATTCCCAAAAGAAATTCAAAACCACTAAAAAATTATGCATAAATAATTTTACGAGTAAAAACCCAAAAATTTGTTTGTGGCAGAAGGCCAATGAAAAACACTCTAAAGAGAGCAAAAAAGAGAGACCCAATATCGGTGAAGACAAGGAATCACCAAGTTTCCAAGTGAAAAGAGTCGGTGCATGAAGGACGTGGAAGACAAAATAACATGAAAACCCTATCAGATAGAGGGAAAAAAGGGCCGCTATAACAAATATCACATAGGGTAAGCATAAAAAAACTTATCGTTGGCTTTTCATAGCGTTTTCGGAATATTGCATAGCCTATGCTATTGAAAGTCCTCTACTTTCCATAGCATTTTTTTAACTCTATAAAAAACGCTATAAAATATCAACTTTTGATACTATATATTCAACGTTATGAAAACATTTCATAAAAAGCGTTGGAAAAAAGGCTATAAAATTTCTTTTATAGCATGTTTTATAGCGATAAAAAAACGCTATAAAAAGACTTTCTATAGCAATTTTTATAACAGTAGAAAATGTTATAAAAAGCCTTCTATAGCATTTTGAAGATGTTGTTGTGCCAATGTTATTAAAAGTCTCTGACTTTCTATAGCTTCTTTTCAATATTACGAAAAAAAGCTATAAAAAGTACTTTTTTTATTGCATAATTTTAATATTATGAAAACTTTTCATAGCAATAGGAAATGCTATTATTGAATTTTGATAGACATTTTTTATCATAGTAAAAGAAAAATTCTATAAAAATTATAATACATTTTATCTCGTCGTGATAGTCGATTTTGATGAAGTTGTATATCATTGATGTAACACTTTATACCCGTAACATATTATTACAAATGTAACTATAAAATCAATTGTAATCATATAAAGCTTTAATATTATATTCAAGTACATTTATATCAAAATAAATATTAATTAGTATAACTATTGCTTGTTATGGAATGCTTCAATCAATACAACACTCCACATATATAAATAAACATTTTTTTTTTGTAGGGTCACCACATTATCCAAATTACATTGTGACAAATGGCAAAAAAATGACAACCTTCACTTTCTAGTTTCCTTAAGACAAATAAGTATCCTTTATTCTTCACTTCTTAAAGTGATGCACCCTTTAATATTCACGTCCAAAAATTTCCAAATCTCTTATCCTTGCTTACTAAAAGGAAACCATATTTACCATCAAATTCATCTTAAAACTCATTCATCAAATGGGGCAACATTTTTCTAAAAAATAGAGTACAATTGAATATGATGCAAAACTAAAAATGTAGACACAAAATGTGGGAAAAAATACTGCAATCAACTATAGAGAACCATATACAAAGTTAAAAAACAGAGATATCACAAGTTTCCCCTTTGATTCAAGAAACCTATAATATCAAGGGTTCAAAGGATTGACATTCTATATACTACACACACAAAAAACTTAGAAGAACACGATTTGGCTTTTGGCTAGATTGAGTGTATGTGTTGAAGAGAAGTCATGCATGAAACTTATAAAGAGTAGCTTACGACACAATAGAATAATCTATTTTAAAACTAACCATTGATTATCTAAAATTTTCATATGCAAAAGTTGTCAAGCTTTTGTCAATCCGTATGCTTGTACTGAAGCTTGGTCCTCAACTCCATGATTTGGCTTTTGGCTAGATTGAGCTCCAAATCCCTACGACCTTTTAGTAGGAAAAACAAATGAAAACGAGACAAAGAAGAAAATTTCAAGCAATAAGACTAAAGTTCGAGTGGATTAGTAGGTGGGACTTGAAGACACTCCTCAACGATAATGAATCATAAGTCAGCGATGATAAACACTGTATTGATAGTATTTTTTCATGTAGCATAGTTATTTTTGTTAAGTTTTTCAGCGGCAAGTAAATTTTATGTAGCGGTTGTCATTATGAAATTGCATAATTTATGTATATTAGTTATACATGCATTACCCAGTTAGACAATCAATCATTTTAGCAAAATAAACTGTATGCACCCTGTCCGACGGAAAATAGGGTGTTTGTTTCAACAAACGCTACTTTCCTGGAGGAGGATCATATAAGGAGCACATTCCACGAAGCAAAGTCGTGTTGTTTGAGCTTTTCAATGAAACTACTGAAACTTCAACAAGAGTTATTGAAGAGCCTGCTACATCAACAAGAGTTGTTGATAGGAGTTCATCTAGTAGGTCAATTCCACCTCAAGAGTTGAGGGAACCTCAACGTAGTGGGAGGGTTGCGAACCCACCCGTTCGCTATCTGGGTTTCATGAAAATCCTTGCTATGGTGGCAGATGGTGACGTTGAGGATCCGGTGTCTTATAAGAAGGAAATAGGGAATGTTGACGGGGATGAATGGGTCAAGGCCATGGATCTCGAGATGGAGTCAATGTAGTTCAACTCAATATAGGATCTTGTAGATCAGCTTGATGAGATTCGCCTTATAGGCTGTAAATGGATTTACAAGCACAAACGGGGTGTGATGGGAAGGTACAGACCTTCAAGACTCGATTTGTGGCAAAGGGTTATATCCAGGTCGAGGGAGTCGACTATGAGGTGACTTTTCTGCCTGTTGCCATGTAAAGTCAATCTGAATCCTCCTGTCCATTGCACCTTTTTATAATTATGAGATCTGGAAAATGGACGTCAAGACGGCCTTTCTGAATGGTAATCTTGAGAAGACCATTTATATGGTGCAAACCGAGGGATTCATAGCCCAAGGTCAAGAGCAAAAGGTTTGCTAACTGGAATCATCCATTTATGGACTGAAACAGGCGTCTCAATCTTGGAACATATGGTTTGATAGTGCGATCAAGTCGTATGGCTTTGACCAAAACGTTGATGAACCTTGTGACTACAAGAAGATCATCAACACTTCAGTAGTCTTCTTAGTGTTGTATGTAGACGATATCCTACTCATTGGGAATGATATAGGTCTGCTGACTGTAGTTAAAAACTAGCTAGCGACCCAATTCCAAATGAAAGATTTGGGAGAGGCTCAGTTTGTTCTAGGTATACAGATCTTTCAAGATCGTAAGAACGAAGTGCTAGCACTGTCTCAGGCATCGTATATTGACAAGATGTTGCTCAAGTACTCGATGCAGGACTCCAAGAGGGGCCTACTATCGTTCCAACATGGAGTCACTTTGTCTAAGGAAATGTGTCCTAAGACTCCTCAAGAGGTTGAGGAGATAAGACGGGTCCCATATGCGTCTGTCGTTGGCAGTTTATGTACGTGATGCTCTATGCTCGTCCAGACATCTGTTACGTTGTGGGCATAGTCAGTAGGTATCAGTCTAACTGATGCGTTATTTTATGAGGTGAATTATGGATGATATGCAATGGTGTAATTGCGTTGAGCACTCAAGTTTCCTCAGCAGAATCCAAGTGTTAACTCCACTGAGTTTCTTGGTAAGTCCAGGGTCGAACTCAGGGACTTGTGAAAACAGGTTGCATTGGTAATTTTTAGGAAAACTTTCCGGTAACCACATAAATCAATAGTTGTTAAGATTGTTGTTTGCGTTAATCAAAAATAAAAAAATGCAGCGAAGTTTGAAAAGAGTTGATAAAACGGGAGATACGATGAATATGCGGTGAATGGGTTGAGAAACGTTTCGACTAACACTTCCTAGTATGCGTTCATGCTATGCGATCATGCAACATGCATACAACAGTAAACCACCTATCGGTGCGAATGCCACGGCTTCTAAGGCTAGAACGCATGCGATATATGCGATAAGTCTATAGGACCTACACATAAGCCTCTATTCTTATTTATGCGATAACAACATGACACACACACAAATAAGGCAACCACATAATATCATACCTATCTCTAGGATGCATGCGATGCAGGTTGGCAAACAGAGCTTATTTCTAAGTCCCTATTTCTTGTTTATGCAATTCTAATCCTGTTTTCTCGAGTCTAGATTCTAACCTAGCTCTCTTGAATCGTAGGTTCTTTCTTTAGACTCTCTCTCGAGTAGCCCTAAAGGGATGTTTGGCACAGCATAACATAAGATAATCGCAAGCAATGAACTTCCTAGGTCATGTTAGCTTAGTTCTTCTCAACCCATTCGACTAGTTTAGCTACTCATGCATACTAAGAGAGTGAATAGATGTAGAATAAGAACTTCCATTGTATAAATATAAAGATGAAGTACAAAATAACAATGCAAGTATAGAATAAAGAGCCTGGTAGTAATCTCTTGCTTCCTAGGCTTTTAAACTGTCTTTCTACTCGTGTTCAAAAAATAATCTCGCTCTCGCGAGGGTCGGCCCGCTCTCTACTTCTACGCCTCAAGTTTCTCTCTCGAGTTGCCCTGAGCGATCTCCGGTGTCACCACTCTGCTCTTGCTCCGCCTTAAAACGAAAAAAAAAAACTATGAACAAAGACGTGCGATCCAAACGTATGAATTTTTTAACCCCTTTTCTGAAGGTTACCTTTGGTATCTAAAGAACATCCAGGGTGAACGGCGGCTTCTCTCTCATGATTTCACAGATGGGATGACTTTAATTCCCTGACTGATGCGCCGAATATTTGTCACTGAAAAGCTGAATGTACTAGTTATCGTTAGCGGCTGTCAACTTAATTCGAATTCACTGTCGTCAGCTTTCTATCCCAGAGCGATTAATTAGTCTTTCATCCAGATGCACCCACCATGTTGTGCCGACCAAGTTGTGCCAATCTTTCTTGAGCAAATTTTTGCGAACACGATCACTGCAAAGCCTTGCGGTAATGCTACGCTCGACCAAGACTTCCTATGATCGCAATTTTCGCCTTGCGTCAACGCATATTCTGCATAAAAATACAAAAATCAATTGTTCCTATGCGATGAACGCATGTGACTGCAACATTACGAATTTGATGCTTTTTGGACACAATTTAACATGTTTTATCAACGCAAGCCAGCATTGTTTAAGAACTTAGCACTATGATAACATGCATTTCTGTCTGTTATCACATCTCCAAATTTAAACAATACTTGTCCTCAAGCATAAGCTAAAGATTTCCTTTAGCAAGTCAACCGCAATGTTCATTTCCTATATTTCTCAAGGATACTTCGTTCAATTCTTATATACCAAAATTCCCTTTAAGTCTTTATTCAAGTCTCTGCTTAAAATAGTTCTAAGACCTAGGGACCACAAGCTTAACCTTCAAAAAGACTTTACTAACTTCAAAGGCATCGCATGATTTATTTCAAAAAGAAATTTTTTTTCACCGGGGTGTCAAATGATTTTATCCTTGACATTGTTATTTTTTTCTGACCTTGCGTTAATCCAAGTGCCTTGCCTTCGTTTTGGCTTGCCCCCACGTGTGTCATGCGGACATCCAACTACGAGCAATGTGCTTTTTTTCAGACTAAACTCATACCTACTTGGTAGTGGAGTTGCGGTCATTTCTTTATGCATTGATCTTGGTGACTTACTTTCATTTTGGCTTGCCCCCACGTGTGTCATGCGAACATCCAACTACGGGTAAGTGCGATTCACAACTTAACTCTTATCAACATGGGTTTCCCATTGCGTTGACAGTGGAGTTGTTATTCTCAATTTTTTTTTTTCAAAATAGCAAGGTCGAAAATAAATACCCCACCCCAAAATTTAAAATGCAGCAGTGTCCTCATTGCCAAAAGATTGAGATAAGTCATGCAATGTTCTTAGAAAGCTTCCTAAAGAGAGTTTGAAAAAAAGCTAGCAAACCCCTAACTTCTAGAAGTATTTCATGAGGTGACTATCTTAAAGTTAAGTTGACTCTAGTTATACAAAAGAAATAGAAGCATGTTTGTCATCATTGAAATCATAATTGGCAAAGAGACAGAATGCGGTAACCTACAAAATTTATCCATGTTAAATGATTGTGGTAATAAAAGAGGATGCTTTGATAAAACTTTTAAAACTAAAATGCGATGCGATAGTGCAAAATTTGAAATAGAGATAAGGAATAATACACCCCCAAATTTGAGTTGTCGCTCGCATTATGAATTGACGCATCCTTCTTTGTGGCGATCTCTCTTCTTTAGATTGCGGTGACAGAGTAAAACAAGTTGCTTCTTCGCGTAACATCTCCGCAATTCAGTGCCTCGATCGTTGCACGAAAAACAAAGAGAGGGTCAAATATTTTTAAACAACACAAAATTCTTTATCACAATCTCCATTTTTCTTAGAATAAGAATAAGAATAGATAAAAACTGAAAAGATATAGTGAAGATATATTGAGAATTCCGAATAGTAGAGAAGAATTGAAGATTCCATGCTTCCCAAAACTTGCGTCCCTGATGGATTTCGATCGACTAATAACGCAAGGACCACCTACTTTCTTTCTTTATTCAAAGTTTTTTACTTCTACGGAGTCGACTTGGCGATGCCAGCCTTCTCCATGATATGCCTTTACTCGTTGCCCATTAACTTTGAATATGTTGGTTCCGTCATCATTTGATAGTTCCATCGCGCCATGCGGGAATACTTGTCTAACTATGAATGGTCCGGACCAACGTGACTTGAGTTTTCCAAGGAATAGCCGTAGACGTGAGTTGAATAGCAAGACCCTTTGTCCGATTTGGAGGTTCTTACCGCATATGTGTTTGTCATGTCAGCGCTTGGTGCGCTCCTTGTAAATCTTTGCATTCTCATATGCGTTAATCCTCCATTTTTGGAGCTCAACCAGTTGCATTTTTCGCGCTTCTCTTGCTTTCACCAAATCAAAATTCAATTTCTTCATCGCCCACAATGCCTTATATTCCAGCTCGAGAGGCAAATGACATGCCTTACCAAATACCAACACATATGGGGACATACCTATGGGTGTTTTAAATGCAGTCCGGTAAGCCCACAACACATCGTCGAGCTTTGTTGCCCAATCTTTTCGTGAAGGTCTTACTACCTTCTCGAGTATCAGTTTAATTTCTCGATTGGACACCTCGGCCTGACCATTCGTCTGTGGATGGTATGCGGTCTGTCTCTTATACACATCTAGATGTGTATAAGAGACAGCGTCCAGTCTTTTCGTGAAGGTCTTACTACCTTCTCAAGTATCAGCTTAATTTCTCGATTGGACACTTCCGCCTGACCATTCGTTTGCGGATGGTATACGGTGGGCACCTGTCTCTTATACACATCTAGATGTGTATAAGAGACAGTGCCACTGCCTCTACCCACTTGGATACATAATCGATGGCTAATAAGATATAATGTTTACCATTCGAGGGAAGGAGTGGTCCCATGAAATCAATCCCCCAAACGTCAAACAATTCAAGCTCCAAGATGGTGTTCATTGGCATTGCATGTTTCCATGAAATGTTACCTGTGCACTGGCACCGGTCACACTTCATGGCATAATCGGCTGCATCCTTAAACAATGTAGGCAAAAAGAATCCACTCTGTAAAACCTTAGCTGTCATGCACTGTCTTCCGAAGTGCCCACCATATGGTGAGTCATGAAATTGCGATAATATGCGTTGTTGAGCAGTATTTGTTACGCATAGTCGCAGAATCTTGTCTGTCCCCCTTTTGTACAGATTCGGCTCATCCCAATAATAATGTCGGCATTCATGCTTGAGCTTCTTCTGTTGGTGGTAGGTATAATCTTCTGGAAATTGTCTGCAAACCAAATAGTTGACTATGTCAGCATACCAAGGCAGTTCTTCAATATGGAACAACTGCTCATCCGGGAACACCGCACTCACCTCTGATTCATTGTGGTCAACTTCAGGGTTTTCCAATCTAGACAAGTGATTCACAACTTGGTTCTCTGTCCCCTTCCGGTCAATTATTTCTATGTCAAATTCTTGAAGGAGGAGAACCCATCTGATCAACCTGAACTTTGCATCCTTCTTTGTCATTAAGTACTTTATTGCCAAATGATCAGTATGGATGAGTATCTTCGTCCCCAGCAGATATGCTCGAAATTTTTCCAACGCAAAAATTACTGCGAGAAGCTCTTTCTTTGTGGTGGTGTAATTGGTCTGAGCAGGATTTAATGTTTTACTCGCATATGCGATGGGATGCAAGATTATTTTTCTCTTTTGTGCTAAAGCTGCTCCCATCGCATACCCACTTGCATCGCACATAATTTCAAAAGGAAGTATCCAGTCAGGTGCAATTAACACAGGTGCGATAATCAGCGCATTCTTCAAAACTTTGAATGCGTTGAGGCAGTTGTCGTCAAAATCAAATTTTATGTTAGCCTCTAACAACACACTCAGTGGTGGTGCTATTTTAGAAAAGTCTTTGACAAAGCGTCTGTAGAATCCAGCGTGCCCTAAGAAACTTCATATAGCCTTCACGCTTGTTGAAGGTGGAAGTTTTTCAATTGCTTCAATTTTTGCTTTATCCACCTCCAAACCTTCCCGGGAAACCTTATGCCTCAACACTATGCCCTCCTTTACCATGAAATGGAATTTTTCCAAATTAAGCACCAGATTCGTCTCTTCGCATCTCTTCAGTATCTTCTTCAGGTTGGCTAGACAGACTTCATAAATGCTCCCATAAACAAAGAAGTCGTCCATAAAGATTTCGACAGAGTCCTCAAGATAGTCTGAAAAAGATGGCTATCATGCATCTTTGGAACGTGCTTGGCGCATTGCAGAGGCCGAACGACATGCGACGAAAAGAAAAGGTCCCATATGGGCAGGTGAATGTGGTCTTGTCTTGGACTTCTGGAGCTATCATAATCTAGTTGTACCCAGCATAACCATCCAGAAAGAAGAAAAGTCATTTCTAGCTAGACGGTCTAGTATTTGATCAATGAACGGTAGAGGGAAATGATCTTTCTTTGTGGCCGCATTCAGCTTGCGGTAGTCCATGCAAATGCGCCACCCAGTGACGGTCCTTTGCGGTATTAATTCATTGTTTTCATTCGGAACTACCGTCATGCCTCCCTTTTTTGGCACACATTGCACGTGGCTGACCCACGTGCTATCTACTATAGGATAGATAATGCCCACATCTAGCCATTTAATGATCTTCTTTTTAACGACCTCTTTCATCATAGAGTTGAGTCTGCGCTGATGTTCGATCGTTGCTTTGTGGTCCTCTTCAAGACGAATGCGTGCATACAATACGCAGGGCTAATTCCTCTAATGTCGGCGAGCGTCCAGTTAATTGCTAGCACATGCTTCTTCAGAATGCTCATCAACACATTCTTCTGGCCTTCGTTGAGTTCGATGGAAATAATAACTGGCAGCTTCTCATTCTGCCCAAAAAATGTGTACTTTAGATGGGTCGATAGGGTCTTCAATTCCAATGTTGGTGGTTCTACTAGGGACGGTTACGTTGTTTTTCTTTCTTCTTTTTCCGTTGACTCTTCTTCTTGATTTGCGATCATCTCTACTTCCTTGCTTGTTTTTGTTATGATCGCATTATAGGCAGCAACAAATGCGCTGACATCCTCTTCTTCATTTTCTTCTTCAATCACATTCTGGTCGTCGTCTGGGTCATACAAGTCTTCTTCATCCGAAAACTTCATGGCACGAATTATGTTGAACTTGAGCTTCTGTCCATTTATGCTCAAAGTGATCTCCCCTTTATGCACATGATCTGGGCACGACCGGTTGATAAAAAGGGTCATCCCAGAATGATGGGCACATCTTTATCGACCACATAATCCAAGATGATGAGTCGGCTGGTAAAATAAATTTGTCAATGGTGATCAGCACACCCTTCACCTTTCTCTCTGGATACACTAGAGATCTATCGGTCAATTGGAGAGTCTTTCCCTACTTCGTAGTGTACACACCTGACATTGCTCTTTATTGATCCCCGGGTTGTTGTTGGGACGTTCTGT